>NW_026110634.1:0-60000 GCF_024679095.1 Eriocheir sinensis | reverse complement strand
TCCACTTCCAGCTTAATTTTTTCTCCTTCCTTTCAATGATCTCTTCCGCCGGTGACGTCACGGCCGTAACCTCGGGACAAACACCAGTCGTATTACTCATATATTTCGCACAGTACTTAAGATGGTGGGAGTAAACAATTATTGAAGGGAGAAAATGCTCACTTCTTACCTAAAAGCGCCATTATTTTAAACGTATCGGGCTGCCATTACGACTATTTCCCAAGGCCGCGGAGAAGCTTGGCCAAGTTGTCACAGGTGACTTTACCATTCATGATGCTGAAGGCGTGTACAGCCATCACTAGGGTCACAAAACAGTCCCCAGCAACTTCAACGACAGGCTTTTCAAACAGGCGAACCGAGGCGAAGATTACACCTAGCCAATCAGCTCCCGTAGCTAACATCTCTTTCCCTCCACCCAGCCAATCAGCTAACATCACCCTCCTTCCACCCAGCCAATCAGCTCCCGTAGCTAACATCTCTTTCCCTCCACCCAGCCAATCAGCTCCCGTAGCTAACATCTCTTTCCCTCCACCCAGCCAATCAGCTAACATCACCCTCCTTCAACCCAGCCAATCAGCTCCCGTAGCTAACATCTCTTTCCCTCCACCCAGCCAATCAGCTCCCGTAGCTAACATCTCTTTCCCTCCACCCAGCCAATCAGCTCCCGTAGCTAACATCACCCTCCCTCCACCCAGCCAATCAGCTCCCGTAGCTAACATCACCCTCCTTCCACCCAGCCAATCAGCTCCCGTAGCTAACATCACCCTCCCTCCACCCAGCCAATCAGCTAACATCACCCTCCCTCCACCCAGCCAATCAGCTCCCGTAGCTAACATCACCCTCCCTCCACCCAGCCAATCAGCTAACATCACCCTCCTTCCACCCAGCCAATCAGCTCCCGTAGCTAACATCTCTTTCCCTCCACCCAGCCAATCAGCTAACATCACCCTCCTTCCACCCAGCCAATCAGCTCCCGTAGCTAACAACTCCTTCACTACACCCAGCCAATCAGCTAACATCACCCTCCTTCCACCCAGCCAATCAGCTCCCGTAGCTAACATCTCTTTCCCTCCACCCAGCCAATCAGCTCCCGTAGCTAACATCACCCTCCCTCCACCCAGCCAATCAGCTCCCGTAGCTAACATCACCCTCCCTCCACCCAGCCAATCAGCTCCCGTAGCTAACATCACCCTCCCTCCACCCAGCCAATCAGCTCCCGTAGCTAACATCACCCTCCCTCCACCCAGCCAATCAGCTCCCGTAGCTAACATCACCCTCCCTCCACCCAGCCAATCAGCTCCCGTAGCTAACATCACCCTCCCTCCACCCAGCCAATCAGCTCCCGTAGCTAACATCTCTTTCCCTCCACCCAGCCAATCAGCTCCCGTAGCTAACATCTCTTTCCCTCCACCCAGCCAATCAGCTCCCGTAGCTAACATCTCTTTCCCTCCACCCAGCCAATCAGCTAACATCACCCTCCCTCCACCCAGCCAATCAGCTCCCGTAGCTAACATCTCTTTCCCTCCACCCAGCCAATCAGCTCCCGTAGCTAACATCACCCTCCTTCCACCCAGCCAATCAGCTCCCGTAGCTAACATCTCTTTCCCTCCACCCAGCCAATCAGCTAACATCACCCTCCTTCCACCCAGCCAATCAGCTCCCGTAGCTAACATCTCTTTCCCTCCACCCAGCCAATCAGCTCCCGTAGCTAACATCACCCTCCTTCCACCCAGCCAATCAGCTCCCGTAGCTAACATCTCTTTCCCTCCACCCAGCCAATCAGCTAACATCACCCTCCTTCCACCCAGCCAATCAGCTCCCGTAGCTAACATCTCTTTCCCTCCACCCAGCCAATCAGCTAACATCACCCTCCCTCCACCCAGCCAATCAGCTCCCGTAGCTAACATCTCTTTCCCTCCACCCAGCCAATCAGCTAACATCACCCTCCCTCCACCCAGCCAATCAGCTCCCGTAGCTAACATCACCCTCCCTCCACCCAGTTAATCAGCTAACATCACCCGCCTTCCACCCAGCCAATCAGCTCCCATAGCTAACATCTCTTTCCCTCCACCCAGCCAATCAGCTAACATCACCCTCCTTCCACCCAGCCACTCAGCTCCCGTAGCTAACATCTCTTTCCCTCCACCCAGCCAATCAGCTAACATCACCCTCCTTCCACCCAGCCAATCAGCTCCCGTAGCTAACATCACCCTCCCTCCACCCAGCCAATCAGCTCCCGTAGCTAACATCACCCTCCCTCCACCCAGCCAATCAGCTCCCGTAGCTAACATCACCCTCCCTCCACCCAGCCAATCAGCTCCCGTAGCTAACATCTCTTTCCCTCCACCCAGCCAATCAGCTCCCGTAGCTAACATCTCTTTCCCTCCACCCAGCCAATCAGCTAACATCACCCTCCTTCCACCCAGCCAATCAGCTCCCGTAGCTAACATCTCTTTCCCTCCACCCAGCCAATCAGCTAACATCACCCTCCTTCCACCCAGCCAATCAGCTCCCGTAGCTAACATCACCCTCCCTCCACCCAGCCAATCAGCTAACATCTCTTTCCCTCCACCCAGCCACTCAGCTAACATCACCCTCCTTCCACCCAGCCAATCAGCTAACATCACCCTCCTTCCACCCAGCCAATCAGCTCCCGTAGCTAACATCACCCTCCCTCCACCCAGCCAATCAGCTCCCGTAGCTAACATCTCTTTCCCTCCACCCAGCCAATCAGCTAACATCACCCTCCTTCCACCCAGCCAATCAGCTAACATCACCCTCCTTCCACCCAGCCAATCAGCTCCCGTAGCTAACATCACCCTCCCTCCACCCAGCCAATCAGCTCCCGTAGCTAACATCTCTTTCCCTCCACCCAGCCAATCAGCTCCCGTAGCTAACATCTCTTTCCCTCCACCCAGCCAATCAGCTAACATCACCCTCCTTCCACCCAGCCAATCAGCTCCCGTAGCTAACATCTCTTTCCCTCCACCCAGCCAATCAGCTAACATCACCCTCCTTCCACCCAGCCACTCAGCTCCCGTAGCGATCTTCCGTACAAAAGGTGCAACTAGCTCTAGATTTCGCCCCATGCAATGTCAACTCCGAGCTCCCTAAAACGGCATATCTCAAACCGAGGTGATGTGGTAAATCTCGACCCTATGTAGGGTAAGAGAGAGGAAAAGGGTGACACCATCTCAAGAAATCGAAACCCCGTGCCTGATCCACGAGGCCAAGCGAGCCTCAGAACCTCTCACACACACACACACACACACACACACACACACACACACACACACAGGACTCGGGCAGCCACCACCACCTCTAGACTCGGGGGGGTGCAATAATAACTCCGAGCTACCCAAAAACAGTTTCCCCAAACCGAGGTGTAGTGCTGAATCTCGACATCCCCCTGTACACCACACCCACCCACGCCCACCCCAATCCAAGAAACAAATTCCCGAGCACCAAGCACGGGCAGAACTCATCGCCCAAGAGGCTGTGCTGCAGCACGCTGGAAGGCCAGCACCAACACATGCACGCACAGCACACCACTCTCGGGCACCACACCGTGACGCACGGCGCCTCTATGGCCACCACCAGACACTACCACGACCTCCTGGGGCTGGCGCGCGGCGCCACGCAGGAGGCGATAAGGAGGCAGTACCGGCGCCTCGCCCTCGCCGCCCACCCTGACAAGAACCCGCAGGACGTGGCGGCGGCCACGGCAAGGTTCCAGCAGCTGCAGCTGGCGGTGCAGACTCTCTGCGACACCGACTCAAGGGCCGCCACCACGACGGTGGCCCTCACCTACACGGACGTGGCGGCAAGGGCCAAGGAGGAACAAGGAGAGAAGAGGAAGGTGGAGGGAGGGAGGGAGGAGGAGGAGGAGGAGCAGAAGGAGAGTGGAGGCTGCGTAGGAGTGGAAGAGGGATTAGCTGAGACAGAGACGGAAAGGAGGGAGAAAGGAGAGGAAGAGAAAAAGGAGGAAGAGGAAGAGAAAGATGACGTAGCGACAAAGGCGGAGACCGCTCCTGCCGAAGGAGAGGCTGACGTGCAGCTGACGGTCACAGTGAGGAGCCCGTTCAAGTGTGCCGAGCACCTCGACAAACTCTTCGCCTGCGAGCAGTGCCGCAGCCGCCTGACTCCCAAGGAGTGGCGGCGGCGCTACCGGGAGCTGCGGAAGCATAAAGAGCAGCTGCTTGTCGAGCGGCGGGAACGAGTGCGGCAGCTCAACGCCGACAGGATTAAGGCCGAGGCCGAGGAGCTTCCCCCGCGGCCTCGCAAGATCAGGTTCAACCTGAAGGACGTCCCCAAACCCGTCAAGGACCGGGAGTTCCTGTACCGCCTCTACCAGAAGAGGAAAGGCGGCATGGTGCAGCAGTGGCGCCGCCGCCTCGCCGCGCTCAACAACAGCGAGGCGGCGTGGCGGCAGGAGCTGGACGCCCTGGCGGCCGAGCGAGGCTGGCGGGCCGAGGGCCTTGAGTACACGGAGCGGAGTGTACAGGAGGAGGGGTGGGGGGCAGAGGCCGAGGACGAAGATGGAGAGAAGGGAGGGAGGGAGTGCTTGGAAGGAAGGGGTGAGGAAGGGGAGGAAGAAAGGAAGGAGGAGAAACAGGGTGAGGAAGGGAAGGTGGATGAAGAAAGGGAGGAAAATGAACATAGAGAGGAAGGGAAGGTAGATGAAGAGAGTGAGAAGGAACAGAAGAAGGAGCGGGAGATGGAGGAGAAGGAGGAGCATGAGGAGAGTGGAGGCTGCGTAGGAGTGGGGAAGGGATTAGCTGTGACAGAGACAGACAGGAGTGAGGAAGGAGAGGAAGAGAAAAAGGAAGAAGAAAAAGAGAAGGAGGAAGAAAAAGATGACGTAGCCACAAAGGCGGAGACCGCTCCTGCCGAAGTTGAGGCTGACGTGCAGCTGACGGGCACAGAGGGGGAGCCGCCCTATCCCCTGGGCTGGGAGGAACCGGTGGCCCGGCTCAGGTGTGCTGAACACCTCGTCTACTTCAGCAACTGTGAGGAGTGCCTCAGCGGCATGACTGCCAAGGAGCGACAGATTCGCCTGCAGGAGCGGCGGGACCGTATCAGCGAGCGACATGTCGAGCGGCGGGACCGTATCAGCGAGCGACATGTCGAGCGGCGGGAACGACTGCAGCAGGTCAACGCCGACACGATCGCGGCCGATGGCAAGACGAAGAAGCGTAAGGGACGCAGGGCCCGGCGGCTACAGGCCAAGGCGGAGGAGGAGCTTTCCCGGCGGCCTCGTAAGATCAGATTCAACCTGAAGGACGTCCCCAAACCCGTCAAAAACCGGGTATAAGGCGTTGTTTCGTTGTGTGTTGACTAGCTGTATTGGGAAGTTATTGAAGGGACGTCTTAGGAAGAGTTATAGACAGAATGACAATGCTTGCGTCATACTCCGTTGCGCTTGACTGCTGTTGCTGATATCCGCTTCTCCTGTTGCTGTCATAATGCGTGGTGGTGCGTAAAAGTTTTCCAATATCTGGGATTCCAAGTTTACCTTACATTACACACATACGCAGAAGAGTTAGCTTCGTTAAAGTATTACCTATTTGCGAAACTGTAAAGTGGTTGGGAGAATTAGGTAAGAAGTAAGGAGATAAGGAAGGGGCGTGATTTCAAGTAATTTCAGCTCGTTCTATCTGAAGATAATGTAGTTCAAGACATAACAGAAGGGAAGGAATAGCGTTTCTTCCTTTGCCCTCACCCCGCTGAAACAAATTAATAGAATGCCTCAGGAAAAGAAAAAAGAAGAGGTAGTAGTAGTAATAACAGTATTAGTAGTAGTAGCAGGAGGAGGGGGAGGTCGTGAAGGAGACGCTAGATTTCAAGGCTACAAAGTCAAGGCGGCCACTGCAGTTTCCATCGGCGTGTTTGAGAGCGTAAAATGACGACGGTGAAATATGGATCAGCCCACGCATCACACAGGGGCAACGTCCGAGGGTGGCGAGGTGGTGGTGCCGGTGTTATTCTCGTCCAGTAGAAGGGAGGAGTGGGTAACGTTCGACAGCTGCAGGAGAAGGAGGGGAAGAAGAGGAAGAGGAGGAGGAGAAAGAGTGAGAATGACTAAGCAGCGCGTATGGAAGGAAAGAATGTGTACAGACGACCTCTCTCTCTCTCTCTCTCTCTCTCTCTCTCTCTCTCTCTCTCTCTCTCGTGTGTGTGTGTGTGTGTGTGTGTGTGTGACCCAAAGAGAAGGAAGTGCTTGGTAATGGTGTGTTGTGTGTCCTGTTTCTCTCCTCCCACAAACTCCTCTCTTCCTCTCCCCCATCCCCTTCCTCCACCTCCATTTCCTTTTCCTCGTTTCCCACTGCTCTACCGAGACTGGAAGGCCACTAGTTCACGCTAACCACACGGCAGCTTCGTAATGAGGGTGTCAGCGTTCCCTCATTACCCAAGAAGATTTACATGTAGCCATAGAACATAATTATTAACCTCATTTTCACCGACTCGCTTTTTTGCTGTCTGGTTCATGGATGGCGTTTGGTCTTTAAGCTCATGGTCGTAGGCGTTATAGGTCTGCAAGCTCGTCTACTCAAAATCTAATAATACTTTGGTCTGCTCACACGCTTTCGGCTCTCACGGCAACTCTTCGAAGGCCACAAAGAGGATTATCGTCGGGTTCTCATGAGTGCTTTTCACATTAATGGTGCAGAAGCCTTGTCAAGCTCTCACTCTAGGCTCATTAAACTACCCATGGGCATACCCTCAACCTCTACGAAAGTCTTATATCAAATGTGGATGTGGGTGTGAGTCCCAAAATATTTCAGAATACGTAATGCCATTTGACTCTCCATCTCTTGCTTTTGGGTCTCATTATCTCACAAACCTCTATTTTTTTCATCGTTATCGCTCACGTATACTTTTCTCTCTCTTACTTCTCATATATCTTCTCTGTACTTTATCATTCCACAAGCTTTCACTCCTTCTTGATCTTCCTCTTCTTCATCTCCTTCGTCATCCTCCTCCTTTCGGTTTTCTCTCTCCCACACACCCATACTGTACAGTCTCCCACCCAGACGGTCATCGCCACATTTCTCACGTACTCCCTTCTTTGTCTTTGTTTTCCTTGCCATCTTGTCTCCTTCCTTCTATTCTTCCATTATTATAATCCTCCCTTATCTTGTTGTTTAGACTCAAATGTAACTTTCTCATAATGCCTTTCTCTTTCTCGTCCTTCCTGTTTTCTGTCTTTCCACTCGCCCCCAATATCTAGTTTATCTTTTTCGTCTCTTAAAACTCAAGTATACCTTTATCTTGGTCTTTCTCATCCATTGGTATCTCTTAATCAAATGTAACTTCTCTGTGTCTTTCTCCTTTTCCTCCTTCCTCCCTGTTTTCTGTTTTTCCGCTCGCCCCCAATATCTGGTTTATCTTTTTCGTCTCTAAAACTCAAGTATACCTTTATCTTAGTCTTTCTCATCCATTGGTATCTCTTAATCAAATGTAACTTTATGTCTTTCTCCTTTTCCTCCTTCCTCCCTGTTTTCTGTCTTTCCACTCGCTCCCAATATCTAGTTTATCTTTTTCGTCTCTTAAAACTCAAGTATACCTTTATCTTAGTCTTTCTCATCCATTGGTATCTCTTAATCAAATGTAACTTCTCTATGTCTTCCTCCTTTTCCTCCTTCCTCTCTGCTTTCTGTCTATATACTCGCCCCAATCAATAGTTTCTTTCCCCCCTAAAACTCAAATAAACGTTTCTCTTTGCCTTTCTCATCCA
Source organism: Eriocheir sinensis (assembly GCF_024679095.1). Taxonomy (NCBI): domain Eukaryota; kingdom Metazoa; phylum Arthropoda; class Malacostraca; order Decapoda; family Varunidae; genus Eriocheir; species Eriocheir sinensis. Next base: position 52,262 of record NW_026110634.1, on the reverse strand, counting down.
TTGGCTTGTACTTCCTCTTCCTCATCGGCAGCCTCCTCTTCCTCCTCGACATCCTTTTGTGTGTGTGTGTGTGTGTGTGTGTGTGTGTCACTGTGTCCCGTTGGAGTGTTGTCAGTACCCACACTCGTTCCCACGTACACAGACCGTTCAGTCGTGCGGCCAGGCCTAATACTGATGCTGCTGCTGCTGCTGGTCCGTTCTCTTCTTAATTGAGTTTCGACCATCACCCTTCTGTCTCCGCCATGGTGTTGATGAAGCGGCTACTACAGTACTACTACAACAACTACTACTACTACTACAACTACTGTTCGTACTACTACTACTACTACTACTACTACTACTACTACTACTACTACTTACTTCCTCCTCTTCGTCTTCGTCATCTGCCATCATTAGAACCATTACTACTATTACTACCTCTACTTTTATTGCTTATTGTTGTAGTTTTGTTGTTCTTGTAGTTCATCTCCTTCTCCTCTTTCTTCTTCTTCCTCTTGTTTTTGTTCTTCTTGTCCTCCTACTTATTATACCACCACCACTACCCCTCCTCCCCCTACTACTACTACTACTACTACTACTACTACTACTACTACTACCACTACTACAGCTACTACTAACCACCAGCTGACTGACCTACATTGCTTTCTTTACTCTGCATACATCGGCCCGCAGTCCACTATTTCACGCCGCCCTTTGAGATAATTGCATGAGACACGTTCTTAATGGAATCCAATACGTCTTCCTAGGGCCAGTGTCTTCCGGTGCGACAAATATGTATCAGCATTCTACGATAATTGCCTGATTGAGCCATTATGTATAATTACGCTATTTGTCGGGTTGTTTTTACTCCCACCTATAATTATTTTGTTTACTTTGAGCTTTCTCTATGTGTGTGTGTGTGTGTGTGTGTGTGTGTGTGTGTGTGTAGGTCATCCTTGTACATCGTTATTTCGTAATTTATCTAAGTTTGCTTTTAGTAATGTTAGAACCTGCTTTTCCATACTAAATTCCAGCTTATAACAAAAATTCCCTGTCACAAATACCATGAACACAAAAAAGTAGTATTGTTGTGGAGAAGAATCCATTTTTTGTCATTCGTGAACTTAGTAATTTCATTCATCATTTCGCAGCGTCACTCACTTTAGCTGTTCCACAATTTTTTGACGCTGTAAGAACTTCTAAAAATAGTCGTTAGGGAAGACCTGTACCTGTGTTTTCTTTTTCCTTTTTATGACCCAGCAGGAGGTTACGTTGCAGTCACCTCGGGGTCGCGCGTGAGTGGAAAAGTAACTGGTATTAACTGAACCGGCGATCGACCAAGACTCTGTGACTGTGACTGGAGGGGGAGAAGGAAGGAGGAGGAAGAGGAGGAGACAGTTTAAAGTTACGGAGCGTCACCCAGCGAAGTGTAACAGGGGACGTGCTACTACTGAGAGAGAGAGAGAGAGAGAGAGAGAGAGAGAGAGAGAGAGAGAGAGAGAGAGAGAGAGAGAGAACAAAATAGAAGTAGAAAGCTATGATATGGGAATAAATAAGACAATTGAAGTAATAGCAGTAGGAGGAGAGAGAGAGAGAGAGAGAGAGAGAGAGAGAGAGAGAGAGAGAGCATAATGAGAACGAGAACAAAAGAAAAGTAGAAAGCTATGATATGGGAATAAATAAGACAGTTGACGCAATAGCAGTAGAGAGAGAGAGAGAGAGAGAGAGAGAGAGAGAGAGAGAGAGGGGAAAGTTATCTGTATAGTAGGGAAAGCACAGCAATATAGCGGGAAAAAGAGAAAACCAACTCTCAGGGAACTATCTTTAGGGGAAACTTGGGGGAAAACAAAACACCTCAGACCACAGGCAAACCAAGAAACCAGTTAGTGCTAGAAAGTGCGTACAATACACCAGCATGAGCACTCAACATCCGGTAGGGGCAGGGGTAGCAGGGGGACTTCAAAGTTCGTTTTGCTCCACTTGTGTTCCAAGGTGTCCTCCACCACGCGCCATGCATCATGAAGTCACGCGCTTCCGTCGTATTCTCTGATGTGATCACGGCCAGAGTCTAAAGCATGACTTTACACCTGGCAATTCGCGGCTGGCAATACAGGCGCGGCAGCATTTTTGGTCTGGGTCTGGGTCTGGGAGAACTCGCGGCAAGTTCTCTGCAGCTGAGCGTGTTTGTCTTGTATTGCCGACTGGCGGCTGAGTACAACACGTCGGCGCCAATAAAACAAGAAAATTAATGGCATACAGACAACAAGATTTGGAGCCGGGAGGGCGAGGTGGCATTACTAGAAGAAGTAAGTCAGCATAGATACTTGTGGGACCCAAAAGATAAGCTGTATGAGAAGCTGAACAACTTTTGAGAGAAAGGCAGCAACATTACGAGAAATGTTTATCTCTTTGCGAGATATCGTATTCATACCGTCAGCGCCTCAGTTCGCCCGTTTGAAAAGCCTCTCGTTGTAGTTGCTGAGCTTTTCATGGATCGACTGTTTTCTGATCCTAGTGAGAGTTCCACACGACTCTTGCACCCTGGACTGGAAAATCACCCCACGGAAACCGGTTAATATCCTCTGTGGCCTTGGAAAATAATCGTAATGGGAGCAAGATAGTTTAAGAACATGGACTTACTCTTAACCGTGTACCAGCGACGGGCCAAATTTGTGGCTTTACCGTGTACCAGCGACGGGCCAAATTTGTGGCTTTACCGTGTACCAGCGACGGGCCAAATTTGTGGCTTTACCGTGTACCAGCGACGGGCCAAATTTTTTCCATGATATAAACCCCCCAAAATAGACGATGCATAAACTGATCACAAATGCGTTGACATACATTATGAAATGGTTTGCGTGAGTGATGATTTTTTCTCATTATTCTCGCTTAGAGGGGCCTTTAAGAAACATGATCCCCGCAGTTACCGGGTTAAATATCGACCCTCAAGTACACACATTTGGCAAGGCTTTCGTAAGATGTCCGGGTATCTCCATGGGTAGTTTCATGACCCCGATGGTAGACTGACCCTTCTCTTATACCATGACCCTAAAAAATACACTCATTAGAACCCGATTGATATCTTTTTGGGCCTTTGAAAATTGTTGATGTGAGGCGGAAACTTCTGAGAATACCTCCCTACGTAATGTCATATAGGGCTTCATGGTTTGTTTCGCTAGCCATCACCGGGGGACACGACCTTGGCGAGGGCGGTGGCAGGGGCGGCAGAAAGGACAGAGGGTTTAGGAAAGGTTAATTGGACCCCCGACTGACTGACTGACCATGGCGCCTAGTTAAGTGTTGGCTGCCCGGTTTGTTAGGTTTGTTAGCAAGGTTTAAATTACTATCGCTTCGTGTGATGATATGTTTCCTTTTATTTTATTTTTCTTCTATTTCTTCTTTTATTTCTTCCTCTTCTTCTACTTCTATTTCTTCTTCCTCTTCTTCTACTTCTTTTATTCTTCTTCGCTTTGTTGTTGCTGTCATTATTTATTTGTTTATTTCTTTATTATTTTTAGACAGTTTCGCGGCCCTCATACACTTTCAATACATATCCAGGAATTGAATATTTATCTTCTGCATACATTACCATAAAATACATTACAATTTACTTATATATATATATATCCATGTATCATACCCTTTTTTTATGCATTTATTCTATCATTCATTATTATTAGAGGTTGGTGGGGGCGTAACTTAGCATAGTCATCCCTTCATCTGCATACACCACTCCCTTTATTAAAACGTTTTGTCCCTACCAGTGGCCCAAGGAACTCTTCACACGTGCCGCCCGTCTGATTAACACTTCCGTCCCTTCCCTCCCGCATCATCACTGTTATTAAGGGAGTGTCGGCGAGATAATTACAGCACCAGATGGTCGGATGAAATGTCACTCCCCGGGAAGATTAAAGAGAATAGCCATTGTTGTGTTCCGTCTCGAGAGGGCGGACGGAACACCTTATTAAATTTTATGTATTACTTCCTCGTCTGCTATTTTTCCCCCTTTTTACTTATGGTAGTGCGAATATATTTCTTTAACAACGTCGTTCACTTTGAAATGGTAATTAGTTTTTAATACTATCTATCTTGTAGCTACCACGGCCACGTTCAGCTATATCATTTGTCCCTAACTTTACCTTACGTACCTTACCTATCCTAAAAGTCATTCGAATACTATTAATGATGGTAATTATGCAAGATATTAAACCTACACTGAATGAACTACACATCTTTATACGTAACGTGCGTCTGTCTGATTATTCTAAAGAGTGAAATCAAACGCAAAATAAAACAACCAAAACTCTTATTCACGTATTTCACTCAGATGGCAAGAGAAATGTGCCCACCCCTACCTTTCCCTACCTAATGAACAGGTGACAAAAAGAAGACGAAAAATAAGAATATAAATAACACACATGCACGTATTTCCTTCACTACCAAAGAGAAACGTACCTACCCCTACCTTTCCCTACCTGGCCTAATGAGCACAGGTGTTGGCGTGAGTGTGTCCGGAGCAGCAGGTGGTGACAGGTGTACGTGTTGTCTTGCAGGGTGAGCGAGCTGCTGGCGGTGGTGAGCCTCACGTCCACCTGTATGCTCTTCCTCCACACCAGCAACCTGCAAAGTCAGCTGGCCGTCTACACCAACCAGCTGGACGCTCCCTCGTCAGGCTTCCCACAAGGTGACTATCCGAATCCATTGCTTTGTTTACAGTGACGTGATTGGTTGATTGGTTAGTTAGTTTTGTTTATGAGTTGATTGGTTGATTGCTTGGTTTAGTTTCGTTTGAGTTGATTGGTTGATTGTTGTCACTAATACGTAGCTTATTAAATACTCACTGATAAACCGTAACTCCTTCCGTTTTTATTCTATCATTATTTTTGTTTATTATTATTGTTGTTATTCAGTGATTTTTTTATGCTAAGGGAGAGAGACCAAGGGCAGAAGAAATGGCTCGTAAAAAAGGAAAATTTGCTAATATAAACAGAAAATGGCAGGAAGAGAATAGGTATAGTTTTTAAGCTTCATATAGGCATTGTTATTATTACTACTACTACTACTACTACTATTACTACTACTACTACTACCACCACCACCACTACTACCACCAACAGCACTACTACCACTATCACTACTACTGTTTTGACCCCTTCTTCAACCACTACTGAGGGTAAAGTTGAGGCATACACTAAAGCAGCGCGTAGCCTCGGTGCTCATCTACGTCACAGTACCCCTCGACTGATATACTACTACTTTATATAACGCCTCGAAAATCTACAAGAACTCGTGTCATCCACCTCCCCGCAGGGCACTCCGAGGCGTACACCAGCGGAGTCTCAGAGGGACACAGCATCCGGGAGAGAGGGAAGGACGGGGGACACAGATCCTCCAGCCGGTACAAGCAGTATGACCTTGAAAAGTTCAGACAAGTGAGTGACCTACTGTTTTATTTTTTGTATGTAGGGCACCCTTTATGATTTCTCAAGTGTGTTTTCTTGTGGTTTATTTTACTTACTTTACTTGCTTACTTCCTTGCTTTCTTACTTGTTTGTGTCTCCGTGAGTGTGTTTGTTTAGTTTACACCTTCGTTTGTATGTATAAGCTGAAGGAATTTAAGAAGGACTATTAAGGGGGTACCGTGCTGCAGCTATGAAAATCTCCGTAAAAAAAATCAAACCAAAAATAGACATACGAATAAAAATAAAAAAAAAGAAACGTGATCGAAAACAAACAAGCCCTTGACCTACTTCCGTTACTGAAAAAAAAAAAAAAAAACATCAAAACAGTCTCACGGATGATTAGTACAAAAAAGAGTGCGGAAGAAGCAATCAGCTCATTCACTCACGCTCCGTTTGTCGTCAGCGGTGATTACACATCTGACTGCTGCCTGACCGCGTCCACACGGCCAAGGCCAGCGGTCATGGCAGTCACGCGCGACCATGCGACACACACACACACACACACACAGAGAGAGAGAGAGAGAGAGAGAGAGAGAGAGAGAGATGGATTGATTGATATTTTATTTACCACCCTAATACCAATACAACTTCTTCACTCCTTCCTGCTTTGTCATATGCTCAAACTAACAATTATTTTTCCTTGCTTCTCTTCTTTCCCTCGCCCTGCCCTGCTTTTACCTACTCAAATCCACAAACAATCACACACTTCATATCCAATGGCCCAACAAAAAAATACTACATCTGATTAACAATTAAATAAAAAACATCAAACCACACAACGTATTCTGCTTCTCCACCTAAAAATACTCCCTCACCACCACCTGTTTCTTTGCATGTGTCAAGATCTACATTTCCCTCTGTCAACGCTCTAAAAAATATAAGTATGCGTTTTGTGGTCACTCCTCAAGCTGCTGTTAACTCCTCCACATGTTTTACGGTGTAGTGACAGCCGGCAAGATATATAGTCATGTCACACGTCGCCAACCTACTCACTTCTAACTGTACCTCACATGACGGGGGGATGCTCATGTTACGCCGTCCGCTGGGTACCAATACTCATCTCTACTCGTGTATGTGCCTAGAATCGGACTTACTATATAGAGCGGGGTCCACAGGGCAATAATTAGTAATACTGTTCATCTCTATCATATATCCTAATCCAGCATTGAAATCTCTTATCTTTTTAGTCAATATCAGCTGTGCGTCAGTATGAGTCATGCGCACTGTTGCCAGATTATCGTACCCAGAGCCTCGTATTTACCGGTTTCTGAGCCATAGCCATTGCCCCCAAAACACCAATAATTAACTATTTTTACGATAACTATATGTGAAGGCAGTTATTGGGGTCGAGGAGGCAGTTTTTGGGTCGGAAATCGGCAAACATATGAGACAGAGTACGACAATCTGGCAACGTTGGTCATGCGTCTATTCAGGTATCGAGTTCTCCGGTCTCCCACGCCTTGACACGCCTTGACAAATCAGTCCAGAGATTCCTCGCAGCAAAGAAGTTAAATGATTAAAGCCTATATTGCTGCCCGGACAAGACTCCACCTGACTCCAGGGGCTCAAACTAACCATCGGGGAACATGCTAGTTTATCCGTTACTTCATCCCCACTTCTACCATAACCCCCGATTGAGTCCCCATACAGTTGCCCTTCCCTTTATCAGTGCCCTTCAATCCTCAACTCTCCATTTTGTTCTCCCCTCCCGTTTCGTTTTCCTTTCCTCCTACTCTTTCCTCTTCTCTCGCTTCTTCCTCCACTTCTTCCTCTACCCACTCTTTCTTTGCTCTCACATTTTCCTCCTCTCCTCTCCTTTCACCTCCTGCTCTTTCCTCTTCTCCTCTCGCTTCTTCCTCCACTTCTTTCACTTCCTCCTCCTCTACCCACTCTTTCTTTTCTCTCACATTTTCCTCCTCTCCTCTCCTTCCACCTCCTGCTCCTCCTCTTGTCTCCTCTCTTCCCTAACTCCCACATACTCACACACGAATCCACACATGCAACCCCCTCATTGTAGTACTCTTCATGTATGTTTATATACTCCTCTCGCTCCCTCTCCTACGCATCAGTACCCACTTTGCCCTGAGGCGTACCCATAAATTGTACGCTCTTACTATGATATCCTGTCTCCCGCGTAACCACACTTCCGTTATACCCTCCACTGCGCGGCTACCCACTCCACCCCCTCCACACACACATACTGCGACCTATTGTAATCGTTTAGGGTTTTGTTAGGGTTAAGTTTAGAGCATTTTCAAACACACGACAGCTAACAACTTGTGGCATAAATCAACAGAGACCTCACTTAGTTATATTGATAGTCTCATGAGAAGGGAAGCATATATGATTTCCCTGAGGACTGACGTATGGTAAAGGGGCTCTCACACATTCCCGGTCCCGGTCGCGAGCGTCCCCGATGACTCCCGATAAGCCGATCGGGGCCTGACCGCCGACAAAATAGGCAATAATCCCCGGACCGGCGGCTTACCGCCGGTAAGCCGGCGGTTTACCGGCGGTAGACCGGCGACCATATACGATTTTCGATTTCACCGACCGGCGACTGCAGCAGGTCAGTCGGCGGTAGACCGCCGGCCTACCGGCGGCAGACCGCCGGTCTACCGGCGGCAGACCTGCTGCACATCGACGAGCAAACACTTTCTTTGCATTTTCATATATTTATAATTACCTCGTAAATAGCTTCATACCTAAATTCATTCGTGTGCATAAAACACTCTCTCTCTCTCTCTCTCTCTCTCTCTCTCTCTCTCTCTCTCTCTCTCTCTCTCTCTCTCTCTCTCTCTCTCTCTCTCTCTCTCTCTCTCTCTCTCTCCTTTCACCCATTCCTCTTCCTCCTTTTTTCATCTCTTCCACCTCTCTCCTTCCTTCCTCACTCTCCTCCATCCCTCCTCTCTTCCCTCACTCCCTCTCTCCTCACCTCGCACTCCTGTTCCTTCCATTCCTTTCCCTTCTGTCTGTCTGTCTCTGTCTCTCTCTCTCTCTCTCTCTCTCTCTCTCTCTCTCTCTCTCTCTCTCTCTATCTATCTATCTATCTATCTATCTATCTATCTCTATCTATCTATATCTATATCTATCTATATACATATATATATATATATATATATATATATATATATATATGTATATATTTATTTCTCTCTCTCTCTCTCTCTCTCTCTCTCTTTCACCCATTCCTCTTCCTCCTTTATCGCATCTCCCTCTCTCTCTTCATCCCTCGCTCCTACCTGTTCCTCTTCGTTTTCCTCCTTCCTCCCTCGCTAATCCCCAGGTCAGACACAGGTGTTCACTCGCGGTCGACCGCCGGTCTACCGGCGGTCTGCCGCCGGTCTGCCGTGGGTGTCGGCGGCTGACCGCCGGTCGACCGGCGACATTTTTCCACACCGCCGGTCGACCGGGCGCATCGCCGATATCTTTGAAAATTTTAAAGTTGACCGGCGGTGGTCGGCTGCGTCTACGGTCCTCAGGGTCGACCGGCGGTCTGCCGCCGACAATCCCCGATCTTACAGCCGGTCGCCGGTCGGGAGTCATCGGGGACGGTCGCGACCGGGACCGGGAATGTGTGAGAGCCCCTTAACTGTTCGGGGTTTTGTTAGGCTAGTTTAGGCCAGGATCATAAAACTGTCCATAAAATCCCCAGCTACTTACAGCCTACAGGAGCCATTTCAGACAAGCTAACCGAGGTGCTGATATGTTTAAAAATGCTTTATAACACATCTTCCCCTTCCCCCTCTCTTCAGCTTGACCCCATGAGCCTCAACAACACCGTCCACCACAACAAGATGACGCTGATGTTCAACAGGGTGCCCAAGGTGGGGAGTCAGAGCACCATGGAGCTCCTACGAACCCTCTCCTACAAGAACGGCTTCACCTTCCACAAGGATCGCCCGCAGAAAGTCGAGAATATCAAGTTGACGCCCAGAGAACAGGTGAATGACGGGGTCAATTACTTTGTGGCAGAGGTCAATTATTTGGTTTCCTTTCTACAACAATATAAATAGGTCGTACACCATATATCAATCAATTATTACTAGCTCTGTAAATTTCTTTTTTATGCATTTATATATTTTTGTAAGTGGCTTTTTTTTATAATTATTCATAGTGGCAGTAGTAGTAGTAGTAGTAATAGCAGTAGTAGTAGTAGTAGTAGTAATAGCAGTAGTAGTAGTAGTAGTAGTAATAGCAGTAGTAGTAGTAGTAGTAGTAGTAGTAGTAGTAGTAGTAGTAGAAGGAGGAGGAGGAAGAGTATTGACAGTAGCAGTAACAACATAATGGTCTCATGTCCCCAGAAACGGCTGGTTCAACTCGTGGACGTTTTCAGGCCGCCTTCAGTCTACGTCAAACACGTCTGCTACATCAACTTTACCACGTGAGTCACCGGCCACCTTTTCCTTCACTCTTCCTGCTTATGCCAACAATTCTTCTTCAATACCTTTCTTCTTTCCTTCACTCCATCATGTCTTTCCCCTCCTGTTTTTCCTTACTCTTACTAACTATTTAAACCCTCCTTTTCTCTCCCTCAGGTTCAAATTAACCCAGCCCATCTACGTCAACATGGTGAGGGACCCGGTGGAGCGTGTCATCTCGTGGTATTACTACGTGCGCGCGCCCTGGTACTTCGTGGAGCGCAAGCAGGCCTTCCCCGAGCTGCCGCTGCCCTCCCCCGCCTGGCTCAGAAAGGTAGGAAGGAGGGAGCGAGTTAAAAGGAAGATTGATTGATAGGATAGTTTAAGGTAGGAAGGAGGGAGGGAGTTAAAAGGAAGATTGATTGAATGATAGTTTAAAGTAGGGAGGATCAAGGGAGGTGAATGATAGTTTAAAGTAGGGAGGATCAAGGGAGGGAGTTAATAGGAAGATTGATTGATTGAAGGTTAAGGTAGAAAGGAGGGAGGGAGTTAAATGGAAGATTGATTGATTGATAGTTTATTGTTGCAGGTATAAGATAAAATATAGTGGAAATAAAGAATAGGTTGGAAGGAGCATTAAAGAAAGGGCTATTTATGTCTTTCTTTCCATTTTTTTATTTTTAATTGATGTAGGAAGAAACACTAAATAACCAAAGAAAGGGCCATTGATGTCTTTTCACTACCTGCTTTTATTTTTTTTACATATATTTTTTGAGGGATTTTTTTTACTTGCTTTATCATTACAGTGTATGCATTTGTGGTTGACCTTATTTAGTACTATATCAGTTGTCTTTAACCTTGACATTTTAACTTTTTGCTTTGGTCTTCTTTTCTCCTCTTCAAATTTCTTATTGTATACTTGTCTTTTGTCCCATCAGTTATTCATTCAGTTTCTTTCTCACTTATATTTACCCTTAACATGTAGGACAGACTGTAAGCAACTCCCTATTACATTCCATCTATATCTCCTATCTTTCGGCCACTCCTCTAGACTCTTTTGTAGGAGCAGTGAATAGCGGGCTTTTTTTCATTAGTTTCCTATTTTTTTTGCCCTTGAACTGTTTCCTCTACTGTAAAAAAAAAAGAATCTATGCCTCTTGCTCATCATGCCTCCACCTCCTCACACAGGACTATGAAACGTGTGTGCGGACTGGGGACCGGGAGTGCCAGTACAATGAAGGGGGCGAACGGCCAGACTTCGCCCAGCTTACTGAGTTCTTCTGTGGCCAAGACCCACAGTGCACGTACGTAATGACCTGCATGTGTGTGTATTTACCTAGTTGTATTTACCTAGTCGTAGTTTTACAGGGCCTGGGCTTATGCTCGTGTGGCCCCGTCTCCATATCTGTAGCTATTTGTCCAGCTTTTCCTTAAAGTTGTGCACACTCTTCGCTGATACTACATCCTCACTTAGTCTGTTCCAAACCTCTATGTTTCTTTGCGGGAAGCTATATTTCTTCGTCTCTCAGCCATCTTCCTTTTCTCAATTTTTTACTGTGTGTGTGTGTGTGTGTGTGTGTGTGCCAAAGATCCAGCCCCTTGCTTCATAGGGTAGGGAAGATGAATTCATTAATATATTCTAGCTCTAGTGAGGGTGTACTTAGAATCTGGGTGATAATCCTATAGATAAGTTCATCTAGGGTTGTGATATAATTATTCATTGACTAATAGAATTCAGTGGTTTTTTTTCAGATTTATAACAAACCCATTCAAGTCAGTTCAGTTAGAAAATCAATTATATAACTCTACCTGAGATTGTATAATTTGTACATAAGTATCATTTAGTTTAGCTTTTCTATTGGGCAGAAAAGTAAAGATCTTTAGTTATATGGTGCTACAGAGAGATACAATACCTCACTGGAAAAAAAAAAAGATCCAGCCCTTAATTAGACTTTTAAACTCCTGACACCACACCTTGCCATCGAACCCTCATCTCACAAGCTTAAAATGCATTCCACAAGCCCCTGATCACCACACCAAGCATTTATTACCCTGATGTGTGGCTTGCAGGGGCTTCAACACCCAGTACGCACTGCAGAAGGCCAAGGAGAATGTGGAGAGGAACTATGCCGTGGTGGGGGTGCTGGAGAACATCAACATGACCCTCACTGTCCTGGAACACTATGTACCAAAGTTCTTCAAAGGGGCAAAAGAGGTGTACTGGAGTGAGTGTGCATTGCTGTGTTTTTATTTTGTTTCTTTGGCTGCCATATCATAAAGAGACATGTACGTACTGCCCTCTTCAGATAGTATACAACTGGGGGGGCAGACAGTTAAAATATTGAGGAAAAAGGTCCATTCTGTAGTTTTATATTGAATTAGGTTTGCTCTTTTTGACAGTGCCCCTTTTTTTCTGATAGTATGCAGTTAGAGGTAAATAGGGTTGAAAACTAATAAAATATTTTTTGATTCCAGTACAGCTTATGTATTTATTTAGTTGTCATTGTGTTTTCTCAATACTTTCAGATGAAGTTCAGAAGTTCTCCAAGGTGAACCGGAACATTTACAAGCCACAGGTTGCAGAGAAGGTGAAGGATATAGTGAGGAAAAACTTCACCAGGGAGATGGAGTTTTATGAGTTCTGCAGAAGACGTCTGTACATGCAGTACGCAGCACTCAAGCTTCCAGAGCAGGAGTGGGAGTGAGCCTCGTCCAGGGCTGGCCAGGAGTGTCTCCAGTGATATACAGTGTGATACAAATGGTGTTCTGGGCAAAGCAAGCATCAGTGACAGTGACAGCAGGGAGCATTTTCTCACTCCTGTTGTGTTAGGGGGATCTATTGTTTTCTGGCAAGTTTTCCTGTTTAGTTTCCCCTTGATCTTACTGTTCCCCTCAGCCCAGCCACTCAGTCATCTATAGAAGAGCAGATGCCTATCCAGGACAACAGTATAATGCAGTATCCTCACCTTTTTATATTATAATTTCACAAACAATGAATCTCAGTTTTCATCAAACAATCATCATAAAACTTGAGGTACCTGCATTACTACCATACAGCACTGGTTATATGGTTGTGGTTGACCTCAAACAAAATGTGATTGTACCTCATCATGTTGTTACCAAGCTGCGTTGCTATGAAGGGCATGCAGCATCACGTGGATGCTGCATGCCAGACTGTTTATCAGGTCACTGTGCCTTAGCAGGTTTAAGGTACATTTTATTGTTATATATGTACTTGTTATGTAATAGGACTTAGTCTCCATTTTTATCATGGGAACAAACACATTCCAGCTTGTTAAGTGACGATTACGACTTGATTTAGGCGTAACATTTATCTCTGCATCTTTTTGTACATATTCCATAGGGTTGGAACATTTATTTCTCTCGCACATTTCATTGTATTTATACACATTGTGTCAGTTTCATGAATATCTCTAGGTTGTTGTATTCAAATGCTTTAAAAGTATGTCTGTCTCCTATATGTATATTTATGTAAGCTAAATATTATCTATGTACTTCGTGTGTCATCTGTTTATTTATTTGTTTCGCAACGGTGAGCTATATGTATACTTTCCCTAATGGGTGACCCTGATGTGTAGCTCATGTGCCTTAAAAATGATGTGTTCATTGGTTTAGTGAGCCATGTACATCTGTAGTGCTGGCTTTGTCTATAATGTTTTGATGGTAAAGATTGGCTCATGCCACCACATACTCATTTAATAATTTTTGTTTGCCTTTTCCATTTCTTAACTTCAGGAATACCAAGTTGTGATGCTTGGCTTGGCTACAAAAGAGGAGAGTGCAAGGATCATTCAGCTAAAGAGCGTGGTAAGGGCCGTTTGCTAGTTCATCACTTCACTGCCCGGTAACTTAGTGTATACTTTAATATGTAGTACTATTTGTCTGGGGGTGTTGAAATGGGTCTACAAGGATACAATTAGCTTCAAAAGTTTGCCTTTATATATAAAGTCTATAAAACAATAACTGGTGGTCATCATAACAAGGTTCCGTCTTTCTTAAAATGTGGAATATGTTGTAGGAATGTGAAGACTTTAGTAGAGAGCACTGAACACAGTATTGCTGTCACAACCTTAACAAACTTGCACAGTAACAACTCTGCTGTAGGTATGTATGTAGCAGACAGTTAAACATATGCATGCTTCCACTTAACAGAATTCGAATATCCTTTTACTTTATGTTGATACTATGAGCCATGAGAAAGATTGATGAACCTTCCATCGAATGACAACACATTAACCCTGTAAGGAACTCCATCAAGCCATCTGGCCACTTATCAATTTGTCTAGGAAAGGCCACAATGACTGCTCACAAACCTTAAGTGGACTCACAGGCCGAATAAGGCGAACATAATATCATAAAAAGTGTGCACTGACTGGACGGTCACAATAATGCCCTTAAAAGTAAGAAGCACTGGAATACCAATATGTTTTTCCCAGGGCCTTAATTAAACAAGCAATGCAAAGAACCAAGCTTGGGGTCCTCTCAGAATGTAGTTTTTGCATGGTTTAACTGCACCTGGTAAAGAGAAATAAAAGCAAAGCATAGATATACATAACAAGAAGTGATTAGGAAAGCAATGTATAAACTTTATAAACACAACAAGCAGTCTATGTATACTATTCCTACAAGGCTGCACCTCCCTTGTGGTGCTTCTGTTGTATGTAGTTGAGTGGCGGTGCCTCGGGGGCGCTGTACACACACTCCCCGGCGATGAAGGTGTTGAGCACCTGTAGCGGGCCCCTGTCGGACACCAAGAGGAAGTCTGCATCGGAGCCGTAGTCCAGCGTGCCCTTGAGGTGGCTGAGGCCCATCACCTCCGCTGGGTGGAGGGAGGCCGCCCTGATGCCCTCCACCAAGGTCACTCCCATGGAGGGTTGATTGATTATCTAGACAGCCTCGAAGCAAACCAAAGAAAATGATAAACAGAGAGAGATCCCCAACAGCTGCTGGCCCATAAAGAAAACCGTATTAAAGAGGGATTAAAAGATTTATCAAGATATAAGAGAAAAAGACCCTAGAAAGACACACACAGATACTCTAAACAAAACAATGCATTCTCAAGGAAGAACAAAGTACCCAAGAGCAGCAGCACCTACCGGCTGCCTTGATGAAGTGGCGGACACAGTCATCCATGGTGGCGATGGAGCCGGCCAAGGTGTTGGTGCCCACCAGCTGGGCTCGCTTCCCCTCCACCTTCACCTGCATCTGTCCTATCAGGTGATTCCCGTCGCCCAGGCCCATGGCGGCCATCGCATCACTCACCAACACCAGACCTGAGGAGGAGGAAGGAAAGCCTTGCCAACCACTGAATTAAGCTGCCTCCTGAACTGTGGCCCAGACAGTCTGTGCCAGTGTTTATTATTGGTGCAAACAGTTATAGCAGGGCAGTTTTTACAATAAATTTGCTCTTGTGCTTTTGTGGCATTTTCCAGTTGAAAAAAACTATCTCCACTTGAAAAAAACATCATACTGCTTTGTTTTTCATCAAATCTTTTTCATTGTGTTTTTGTCGTCTTTATTAGCAATGAAAATCTGAGGCCCCTGTATGAGCAGTAGTGGTGTAGAAGTAGTAGAAATAGTGGCAGCAGCAGCATTGGTAGCAGGTGTTGTTGCTGCATAACAGTATCTTATGATATCATAGAGATTATTATGGTCAAGTAAGTGAAAATATGAAAATGTTTGCTTGCTTTAGATTCCTCCTGGTCTGCAACACATCTCTCCTGTTATCTCCCCTCCCCTTACTTCATTTCCTTTCCACCCTGCTTATCAGTTGGCATTTCCCTCTCCTTTACCCTCAGTTAATCTCACAGCCCTTTGCTAGGAGAGTTAAGTGTCATTTGTGCTTGTGGTGGAGATGCCAACTCATAGTATTGAGGTGTAAAAGACTCCTTGTTCATAGTGTCAGAGACCTGCCAACTCAGGATATCCCCAGAAGGTCACAGCTGAATATCATTATGGAAAAAAGGTAAGTCATTCAGTGATTGTTTTTATATGGCCAAGCTGTGAGTACTGTGCCATGATTAATTTAAAGTACTTTTGCAGGGATTATATCTAGAGTACTCATGTAAATGCCTGCAGCTTTAAATTCAGCATTAGGAAACTTTACATGCATTAAAACTTACTGAGATAGTTAAACAAAATTTGGGATTATTTTTAAGCTCCAGGAACAGGGTATATAAGAAATGCATTATTGAACCAAACATTTTTTTTTTATGCAAGACACATTGTAGAAGGTCAGCTATATCAGCCTCTACTAATGTGGTGAGATTACGAAAGTTTGAATCATGTATAAGGCCAGCCATTTCATTTAGTCTGCACGATATATACACAACCAACCACACCAATCCTTACTTGAATATTGGATTAAAACCAAGTCAAACGATACATAAGGGCAAAGCATTTCTAACCTTTAGGGTGAGTGCGGTGGGCAATCCTGAGGGCCGCTGGGTGGGTGTGTATTCCGTCTGCAATGATTCCGTAGTGAACTGGCCGGTTGATGCGCTGGCTGGTCAGGAGCCCCACCAAGCCAGGGTCACGGTGGTGGAACTGTGATAATGAACTTTGTGACAGGATTGTGAGATGAGAGGGTGAGAGAAGAGAGTAGAATCCGAAAGAAGGGAATGGTAATGTTAAAGCCAAAAGAGAGAGAAAGAAAGGGTAGGAGAGGAGAGAAGAGGAAGAAATGAGAGAAAGGAAGAGAACGAGAGAAAGAGAAGGATAAAAAAGGGGAGAGAGGAGAATTCGAGAGTGGGGAATGATAATGCTGAATCCAAAAGAGAGAGAGAGAGAGGGAAATGAAGCAGAAGAAATGAGAAAGGGAGAGAAAGGAAATAAAAAAAAAGAAAAAAGTAGAATCCGAGAGTGGGGTGAATGAGTAATGAGTATAAATGAGCTATTAAGGCTAGTGTGAGGATTGTACAATTAATAGCTGTGCGATGGGTGATGGATAGAATGTTTGGCGAGTATCCTCTGTGTTCAAAAGCAGACTTGGGTATACTTGATTTATTTTCAGTGCAATGGGTGTGAGATAGAATGTTTGCCTAGTATCCTCTGTGTTCAAAAGCAGACTTGGGTTTATTTGATTTATTTCGATATTTAACCCGGTAGCAGCGACGGGCCAAATTTGTGCCATGATATAAAACCCCCAAATTAGATGAGGCATAAACTGATCACAAATGCTTTGATACATATTATGAAATGGTTTGTGTGAGTGATGATTTTATCTCATTTTTCTCGCTTAGAAGGACCATTAAGAAACATGATCCCCATTGCTACCAGGTTAAGCAGCAAAAATGGGACATGAAAAAAATAATTATGGCACACTGGAGACTGGGACTGCAAAATATGGGAAGACTAGTAGTGGAGCAGCAGAGTGGGACGGCAATATATAGGAAGGAGTGCAAAATTGGATGACTAGGAAATAAGCTGGAGAAAATTAATAAGTTTGAAAATATGTAAGCAAGGGAAGTGAGTTTGACGAGCCTGTCCATGTGATGCCCTTGTCCACCTGTTTACCTGTACTCACCGGCAGCATGGCATTGAACAGGTGGGTGATGAAGGAGGCGCCGTGGTTGACTGCTGCCTCACCGTCCTCAAGGTTACCATTAGAATGTCCTGAAGGGATGAAAAAAGGACTTAGGGCAACCATAGAGAACTTTCGATGCTTGTCAATTTGCTCAACTTATGTATGCAGCAAACAAAAAATATGACTTCTATACTGAAGAAAACAACTCAGAGGGGAAAAAAAGTCTTAGTACTGCACCTACAAAAGCAAATAGAAGTGGTCAGAAGAGAGGTCAGTTTCAGATGGAGAGGTGACTTGATACTTGTTGAGATATTGATATAACAATAGACAAGAAGTTCCTGTCCTCCCTGTACTGTTCTGGACTGGGTAAGGCATAGAAGAAGGACGCAAACTCACCCACAGAAACCTTTATGCCCAGGCTGGCCAAGTGTCGAATAGCCTCCAAGGCCCCGGGCAGCTCAGGGGCAATAGTTACCAGAGCAGCATTGTTCAGGTTGCCATACGTATTGTGCAGCTTCTCCACTCCCTGAGGATGAACGGAAGTGGAATGGAAGTGGAACTGAAGTATGTACTATATTGATGTAGGTGAGCCATAGATAAATTGGTAAAGTATAGAAATTATGGTTCACCGAAAATAGTGAAAGGATTACTGGAAGTTTGTGGGTCTCTGTGAACTGTGCACCTTCTCAACTGCCTGTGGGTGAGGGAGTAGAAATGATTGAGTATTAGCTGAAAATTTGAAAGCTGTGTTTGTGCGGACTGTGAAATCACTTAATGCACGAGGTTAAGTTGCAAAGGCTATCCCCCAAAACCACATCGGATTGGAAGACGAATACGATATCCTAGGTATTTTTTCCTTTGCTGTAGCCTTCAGATTGTCTCCATGTAAAAAGAACTATGGTACTGACCTCCACCTTCTGGATGTACTGCACGGGGTGGGCACCTTTCTTCTCGGGGCTTATGAAGGGCCCCTCCAGGTGAACCCCTAAGATGCCGGCCCCTTCCTTCCCGCCAGGTGTTCTTTTGAGCTTGGGCAACACCTGTAGTGGAGAATATTTTATTACGTGATGGTTCAGACTTCAGACATAACCTGGCAAGAATATACAAGAACAGACCAACTATTATCACAGAACAGGAAAAATATTAATCCAGAAAGCATGTGTACTGCCTAAAATATACAATAACAGCCCAACTTTTATCGCACATCAAGAGGAAAATCAATCAGGAGCATGTGTACTGCCTAAAATATACAATAACAGCCCAACTTTTATTGCACAACAAGAGGAAAATCAATCGGGAAAGCGTGCACACAGGTTACCACTATGCCAATCTATAGCTTTCTTAAATCAAGTTTTGGACCAATGAACTGCAACATAACAAACTTATAATGAGAAAACCATCCCCCAACACCAGTCAGCAAAATGTTAGATACCCGATAAGATCTTCTCCCTTCACATGCCCACCCTGGCCTCCAGTTAAGCATGTCGCCTCAGTTCTCACCTCATGATACACAGCGCTGGGAGAGGTAACGAGAGTGGGGCAAAAGGACGTCACCCCAGTAGACAGTAAGCCCTTGGACACGACAGCCATGGCCTCCTCCAGCTTCCCCACATCAGAGGAGAAGTCATAGCCAAACCCTCCTGCAACATGTGCATATAGCAATCATGATATCTAATTGTGCCTATATTTTGGGGCTCACACACCCACATTAGATAAGGCTTTTGTAGAGGCTGTATAAGTATTTCCATGGGTAGTTTTATGACCCTAGTGATAGTTTGACAAGTCTTCTACGCCACAAACATGAAAAACGCTCATGAGAACCTGACTAATCTCCTTTATGACCTCTGGAAATAAATGTCGTGAGCTGAAAGCATCTGAGAAAGCGAACCTCACTGCGAATTAACCTTCCCACAAAACACATCCACAATCTCACCATTAATTTGTATGTCTATGAAGCCGGGGCAGATCAACGCATCATGGCAGTCCACCGTCAGGTCAGCCCGCACCCGCTCCTCAAAGAACAGCGGCTCTGGGTTGAGGATGCGGCCCCCTCGCACCCAAAAGTCATCTCTCACAATGGCTCCGTCTCGTACCAGCCGGCAATTCTTGAACTGGATGATCTTGGAGGGTGCGATGGAGGGCATAGTGAGGGTTCAGGGCTGTGGGGGGAGTGGGAGAGTGAGGTTAGAGAGAGAATTTGGTGCTCTGTTCTATGCTTTATCTCCTCTTTTTATTTTTTTTATTTTTTTTGCTTCTTCTTTTGTGCTTGATTTAGTTTGTCATCTTGTATGGATGCTTCAAGAAGATTTTTTTTAATGCTGTGATATATGGTAGTTTAACTTTTTGACACGATATAATAACATCTTTATGATTTTACATTGGTATGAATTATAAGGTCTCGTATGAAAACAACATACACTGCCAATTTTGCTTTTAATCTGAATTAGAGCAATACGCTTCACTGAAACCATTTCCAGTGACTTCATAATGTAGAGGAACCTCTTATCCCAATTCGAGGGAGCAGTTTTATCAATATATGTACTATTAACTATTGTGATTAAGAAATCTTTATAGTTTCTTCCTCCACTCCCTGAAGCTTCTGTAGACAGGCAAGACAAGATACTGTTATCAAAATTACTGATAATTAGGCATTAGTACTATATTACAGGAAACAATTATCCGAGAAACTGCTATAGCTGTCACCACTAATGGAAACAATTAGGGTCGTATTTTAAAACATTTCGTCGCCCAAGTTCACATATTTGACAAGGCTTTCGTAGGAGCTGTAGGCCTTTCCAGGGGTAGTTTTATGACCCTGGTGGTAGTTTGACCCTTCTTCTGTGCTATGAACCTTAAAAAACACTCATGAAAACCCGACTGATCCCTTCTTTGACCTTTAAAAATGGTTGATGTGAGAAGCGATGGTGTCTTAAAATATGGCCCTTAGTCTCACTAGTGCTAACAATGATACTTTCAGTGGTATGTAGGTCAGGCAGCAGCAAACTATCTCTTCAAAAAGTACTTCATCATCAAACCTCCATTACCTAGAATAAGCACCAATTAGCACTTTTATTGCCATATCAGCACTTAAAACGGCCCAGATTCCTTAATATCCACGAATCCTTGAATAAAAACTCGTAAAACCAAATACCCATAACCTAGACGTCACAATCACCATTTAACACATTTACCAGCACATCAGCACTAAAAACGTCCCTAAAATCCTAAATATCCACACGTCCATGATAAATAAAACTCGTAAAACCGAACACCCATAACCCCAAACTGTCCTCATCCATCACCCACTCCACTCATCCATCACACAGGATTATAAACGTCAAATTTATCCACTTACGTAACAATAATCCCACGTACGTCAGCTCAGCATCACTCTCTTAGCACTACTCCTAGCAACGTACTTATATGTCCTTCACTATCAGCTGCAAGGCGGTCAATGACTCCTTACATCCAACATATTTTTATCCCTTGATCAACAGAGGATAGCAGAAAGGCGGATGCTGATATATACTGCTTCTTCCTCTTCTTTTGGCTTTTATGGCTCTATATCGCTTCGTAGGTCCTCCTCTTGGTTGTTTCTCCCATTTATTATCACCATCTCTATTATTATTACTACGCACCCATTCATTAAGATTGACGGATGCTGATGCTGCTGATGATCCTGCATTGTGGAAAGGATAGTATTTTTGTCCTCCCAACGGTGCTATTATTTTATTTGCATCTCTTTCCTTATACTTTAACAATCTATTCAACATTGTCTGATAGAACATTTTGCTTATATATGCTTCTTCTTCTTTTTCCTCTTATTTTGACTTTTATGGCTCTGTATCGCTTCGTAGGTCCTCCTCCTCTTGGTTTTCTCTCTCATTTATTTTATTTGCATCCCTTTCCTTTTCCTTTAACAATCTACTCAACATTGTCTGATAGTTAAAACATTTTGCCATTATCATATGAGTCGAAGAAAGTATAACAGTGGGTCGATTGCTTTGAAACAGTATTGGGAGGTGTTCCAAGATTGCCTTCACGTCTTTAAAATGATGTGTATATAGCTTAAATGTAATTAAATATTTGTCTGCAGGTAGATTGTTAGGTGGTTTGTGAGGCCGGCTTACATGTGCAAATAAATGAGTATATAATTAAATAAGCCGAGCTGATTGAAGAGAGGGGTGCATTATATCTTTATTGTGTATTTGAAGTATTCACTGTCCAAGAAATATAAGAATGGATGTTGTAAATTCGTGAAAAAGATAAATAAAGGTGTGTGGGGCCAAGGTCACATGGTACATTATAGTGAGGAAAGATGAAAACTGCAACGCCAATGAAAAGCGAAGTCTGTGAATGAGCAGAATAAAAAATCAAGAGGAGGAAGACCCATTAATAAGCGATACACGTCAAAAGAAGAAGACAGGAGGAGGAAGGGAAGGGTTGGCAGCCCTGCGCGTCATTGTTTACATCACACAGCTGACTCAACGCATCCGGGAGCTCGCACTTTTCGTAGGTTTTCCGTCTTTTACGTAGCACTTAACGCCTTACGGACTATTTTTACGATAAACCTGACTCATTACGCACATTCTGATCCAGGAGTGTGGGCTTATGTACACAGCGCGGAAAGAAGGAAACAAAACCAGGTTCTTGCACCAAGTCGACCCATGACAGTTTGGCAGCCGTGATTAAGTGCTCGAGTGGTCTCCCTTCCTGCCCCGCGTGGGTGTTCCTCCTCGTGCTAGGGATATGTTGTATATTAACGTGGTGCCTTACCATGCATTTCTAGGGGTGTAAGTTTCACATTGCTCACAAATAATCTTATCTTGTCACCTTTGATAAGGGCGTCAACAGGTGCAATGGTGCCGGCCCCCCCCCCGTTTCGCGGTGCCTTTGGAAGTCACATGGCTCATTGAGGGGGCCTACAAACACTACTTAATTTGTTTTCTGCGTCTAGACTCTTGACTATCATTTCCTGTCAGGTGTGGTTGTCGTCTCTGCACCCTGAATAGAGGTAACCTCAAAGTTTTAATACTTGTATGGGCCTCCACCAAGGGCCCTCCATGTCATGTGTGACTATTGGTGCTGAGTTACAGTATCTGTCCTGACTAAGTCTCCAGGCATGGTGTGGTGTACACACTTGGTTACCTGTGTGTGTTAACAGACAAACATGCAGAATGACACCCAGAACAAACAAAAAAACATTAAACCTCCAGATTTATGTCCAATTCGAGATGGCTGACAACTGATTGCTGTAAGACAGCCAATGTGTTTGAGCAATTGCTTAGTGTTACTGGTTAATATTGGTTATATTGACACATCCACATCTTGCTTCCTGATTCAAGAAGTACTCCTGTGTTGTTATACATGTCTTCTACTAACCTTCAAACCTCTTGGAAAACCATAGGAAAGAGTTTAAAGATAAAAACCTTGTAATGTCTTCTGACAGACCTCACTTGGTCAGCACACTGACCCATGCTGGGCATGGAAAAGGGAAAAGAAAATGGACCTGGCATGATGACATAGGTGAAGTGTTTGGTCACCCCTAGAGTGCACGAGTCCCAAGTTTGATTGATGTAATTTCCATATTTGTGTTTCTTCGTGTGCGTAACTGTTGACTTTGAGAATATGTTGAATGATACATACATTATTTTTGATGAAATGTATGTACATCAGTTTGATGTACTAGTTGTACAAGACCAAGCTTTTACTTGTTGTTTACAGTTTTCATTGTGTCCTGCATCTCCATCTGTTGATCTTTTTGGTATCACTGAGTAATATATGTAATTGTGAATTGTGCGAGGCCATTGTACTGTTGGCTGCACTGAATACTACAGATCTTGGAACCTTTTTTTTAAATCAGAAAATTTGCTATCTCAAAGATTTTTTTATTCACAGCTATCTCTATAAATTTAGATGTATATATAAATTTTAAGTAGGAGGCATTTTAATAGATGATATTTTTCTTTCCCATAATTTAAGTGAAAGAGTGCACCTTATTACCTGTATATTAAAAAGAAACTTTGAATATACCTTAAAAAGTGTGAGTACACTGTTTTGAAACAGCGCATCTAATACACATCACTTCAGATCGGGATTCTCATCATTACACAGCACCGGCAGGCCTTCCCTCACTCCATATGCATGGTGAGCAAGATGCTATGATCGTATGGTCTCCTAACACCCAGCACGACCCTTTACCACTGGCTGGTATGATGGGCAATGGCTTTGTTATGCTCCTTTCTATAATTAATAATTTTATTGCATCCATTTTCTTTATAGATTATTTGCTTGTGAAATCAAAGTTCTATGTATTCCAATTCTATTTTTTCACTTTATTCTTCATCCAAGTACTGATGTGTAGTGTTTTATAGATGAAGTTCTGAAGCATAAATCAAGGTTTATGAATTGAGATCCTTTCATATATTATGAAAAATGGGAACATGACAAGAATGATAATAGTGTAGTAAAGATGAGGATAATGCCAACAGAGTAGTACAGATGATAAATATAGATAGGATGCTGTCAACAGTTAACTCTGCTCTCTTTTGACACAGAACTTTAACCTTTGGGTTGCTGCAAAGTTGTCAGGGCATCTAAAACCAAAGCTCTCTTGACAGATAGTGAAGTTGGAAAGGCTGAGAAAGCTGAAAGGAAAAGAACACAGACTTTTGAGGATCAAGTTTGGAAGTCACTCGTTCTCAAGACTTTAGTTATGATGGTGATAATAATCTCCTCTGTATTGGGTTGCAGTGTGGTGTGGTGGGGGATTCTTTGGGAGGGACAGGCTGGGAAGATGTACACACTGGCAGCACATTGATATCTGCATATGATTTTCAAAGCATTTATACCCATCATGAATTTTTCTCATAAAATTTGAACACCTAGGAGAAGAAAGAACAACACTTGTGCTGCCAGGAAAAAAGAAGTCAACTAAAATTTGTCCAATAAATAGCATATACCGTACACATAAATTTCAGGAGTACGTCTATAGTTTTAAGTTTGAAAATAATGAACCAGATCTCCTCAGCCTGTCATTTGGGAAGTCTGCCTTTGCCTTGCATCTTCTTTTTCTTCCTTGCTCTTCAAGGGATGGATGATTGCATATTTAGCAATCGTTTAGCCAAGTTTGGATTTTTTCTTATCAGTAAAATGGGTTCATAGTCTGTATACTTGTTTATTTACTTGATAAGGAATGATTCCAGTGGACTAACTATTGACTGATCATGTGTGAGTTTGATTCAGGAGTGTTTAACTCTCCAATGGGACTTATAATAATAGTTTGAGATAACTGTCATGCATTTTACTGTAAAATTAATACCGTGTTACAGGACTACTTGGCTATTAACATGATGGAATACACCAGAAGTACAATTTTTATCTTTGTGTAGTTGCTGGTAGAGAATCTCACAGGAATACTAACATCTTTGTTTTAGGGATTGTAGAACAGTGAGATGGCATCCTTGAGAAAGTTTAGTAATTTTTTTTAGTCTGAAGCTATGTTGTGGAATGTGTATACAGCATGATGAACCTTGCAGAGAAGCCTTGTTTTGAGGTGATGTGTGTGTGCTTTACATCCTTCTCTGTGTGTTGTGCTGCTGCATGAAGGTTTGTGTACGGATTGGCTGTCAGGAATTTTTTTTTTCCTGTATAATTTTCCTTTGACCTCTAGATGCAATATTTAGAGGAAGGCTGCCATCTTAACTTCAGGTGCATGACTGGTTTTAAGAGTACTCTATTAGACAAAATCTGTTTCAGGGTAAAGAAGCTGATGAAGGATCTAAAGTATAAGGTGACCCATTTTCTAGTTATATTTTTCACCTATACAGTCCCATAAATACGAATCCTTGGTAGGCTGTGTGAAGCTTCTACATTGCTCTGTCTGAAATCTTCATATTCACTGTTGATTTGCATTCTCTTACTGTAACGTTGTGCAGAAAATATATTACTTCTTTGGCTTCTATGCTTGCTTTTGAAATAGAAAAAATACGTTACCTTGATGGTGTATCAACAATTTTTCTTAACTTGATTTATGTACAGTCGGTATAACAAGTCATGGCCATTACAGACCTCGACGGCTCAGGACCACCAAGTATTATGATGCATGCAGCTGCCGACGCAGATTTTGAGGCAGACGAGTCCCAGTACCTCCTCTCAGACACCGACACAGAGACCCGCAACTTCAGGATGACGGGCTCACAGAGGCTCTGTTGCCTCTCCTACTGTGTGCGGAACTGTTTGTCCCGGTATGTTATTGTGTGCATGTGTGTGTGTAGTACCATAATGAGGGCTGGAATGACAGACATCCCAACATCACACTCAAAGTTTAAGGATAGACGGACAGCAAATAAAGAGCAACAAAAGCAACAAATAAAATCTAAAGGGCTTTTTTTTTCTACTCTTTATTTTTGTTGCCCTTGAGCTGCTTCCTTTGTGTAAAAACAACACTTTTAGCCATCCCCCTAGCCAGCCATTATGTGAGTTCACCTTCTTTGGGCATACTATTAATATATAAACTAATGATAGAGGAAAGTAAAGGACCAATCAGATGAATTAAGAGTCACTCAGTCAGTCGGTCATTTGTTTAATAGATCAGTGAGAAAATGGAGAGAGTACTTGGGTGTTGTAATGTTGTAGCTCATAAACCTAATCTCCCCGTCCCTTCCAGGCTCTGTGAAGGTCTAGTCAACTGCTGCACGCGTCGCCGCCAGCTCGCAGCGCGCTCGGTCCGAGTCGGCCACCCAACCGTCGAGAAGTTCCCTCCCAACGTAATACGAAATCAAAAGTATAATTTCCTCACCTTTATTCCAATGGTGAGACTCCAGGCTTTGGTGTTTGACTTCAGGCTTACTCTAGTCTTGTTAGTTTATGTTTAGTAATGTTTATTTATTCGTGTTCGATTATTTTGGATGTATTTTTTCTTGTTCTATTGTTTTGTGTATTAGGTTTATTTATTCTATGATTTTGGGGGTAGAATAATGTGTATCCTTAATGCCTTTCGAATACTTGTGAGATTTCTAAAGTGTTTTCTATCTTTTTTCAAGGGCTACTGCATTATTTCTTATTTTTATGTTGACACACATTTCCGTACAGTGATATGACTATGTGATTATCTTACTGACTCCTCTGTGATCATACTTCAGAGTCAAGCAGGAGTTATTCATCTTAAAAGGATCATAAAGCCATCAGCATCATCATAGTTTTTGTGTTCTTGCAGGCATTATTCGAGCAGTTCAAGATGTTCCTGAACCTGTACTTCTTAGTCATGGCCACGTCACAGTTCATCCCGGAGCTTCGGATTGGCTACCTCTACACCTACTGGGGACCCCTGGTGAGTGGCTGGGTTGTGGGTGGTTGCTTTATCCTCAACCTACTCATCATATACTTCATAACATTACTACATTATTTATATCATCACTCTGGGTTGTGGGTGGCTGTTTTATCTGGACCTACTCATCATATACTTCATCATCACTGTTACATTATTACTATCATCATCACAAGTGGAAACATATGATAATAGGCAGGAATATCACTTCTTAAAATGGGAGGGCTTCGTGGTGCAGTGGTTAGCACACTCAGCTCACAACTGAAAGAGCCTGGGTTCAATTCCCAGGCGGAGTGGAAAAATTTGGGCGGCTTTTCCAATACCCTACGGCCCTGTCCACCCAGCAGTGAATGGGTACCAGGTAATAATTGGGGGTTGTGTCCCATCTCCTGGGATCTGTTCCCTTCTCCTATAATTACTTCCCCTTCTGTCTCTCTCCGGCATATGACCACAGATGTTGCGCTGACCGTAAACGAAACTCCAAACTTTCTTAAAATGGACTTTACTTAATGTTACACACCACTGAAATATGACCTTTAGGCTGACTCACAATAGATCATTCAGTAAAGTTAATAGTAGCAGAGGTTTGTATAGCCAGATGATAAGTAGAACTCCAAACAAACCTTGTAACTTTTCACTATTATAAAGTAGCAGAGGTTTGTGTAGCTTGATGATAAGTAGCACTTCAAACAGACCTTGCAACTTTTCACCATTATAAAGTAGTTGAGGTTTGTGTAGCTGTATGGTAAGGAACACTCTTAACAGTACCCAGGTTAGGCTTTCAGATAGGGGATATTAACTCTGTTCCCTTTACCCTAAAAACTAGTGCCGCTATGTAATGTAGTGTTATAGGTACTAGGTCCTGGTGTAACATGTGTCGTGTAAATAAAATAAAATAAAAACATCTTGTAATCCTTCACCAGGGGTTCGTCATCATGGTAACAATGATCCGCGAGGCCATTGATGACATACGTCGGCGGCAGCGAGACAATGAGGTCAACCAACAGAAGTATGAGAAGATGACGGCTCACGGAGGGCAGCGCACCGTCACCAGCGCCAACATCAGAGTCGGGGACCTCATATTCGTGGAGAAGGTGAGGCTCTTTGTCATGCTGCAGTCTTGGAGAGGTTGTAGTTTCTTTCTTCATTTCTTGTGAGTAGTTTTTTTGCTTTCTTTCTGACATCTGGAGTTCATTTTCTTCCTCTAAGTATTTGTAACTCGAGGGATTTTGTCTTATTCTTGTAGAGGTTGAGGTTTCTTCTCTAGTCTCCTCTTGAATGATTTCTTATTTCTTTTACACCTGTAGCTCAATTTTCTTCCTAGCTTAGTTCTTGGAGAGTAAGTTTTCTTCTTCTGTATCCTTATAGCTACATTCTCTGTTGACATGTAGCTTAATTTTCTTCCTTGAACATATCTGTAATTCTATTTTGTCATCTCAAGATTTCTTATGTATTTTTTTCAGACATCTACAGCTTTACTTTCTTACTTTAAACTCATGTAATTCTATTTTCTCACGTATTATTCATCGATAGGTTTAATTTTCTCTTAACATCTCCCATAGTTTTCGTTTTTAAACATTAGTAGCTTTATTTCCTTCTTTTAAACATCCATAACTATTTTGTCTCTGTTTCTGGCACTCCTCACACTCATGGCTTTCCTCCAGGACCAGCGAGTGCCAGCGGATGTAGTCTTCCTACGCACCACAGAGGCGAGTGGCACCTGCTTCATCCGCACGGACCAGCTGGACGGTGAGACAGACTGGAAGCTGCGTCTTGCTGTGCCCGTCACCCAGAAGCTGGAGACGAACGAGGAACTCTTCTCCATGGATGCCACGGTGTATGCGGAGAAGCCCCAGAAGGACATACACAACTTCATAGGGACGTTCACTAAGGTAACGGTTCCCTTGTTGTCTCCGTATTCATTCACGTAGTCAGTGCATCCTCTTATGAAACTTGTAACCTAGTATTCATAACCTTTATTTCTTTAGTTTTCTGTGTTCATGATTTGAGTCCTCTTTTTATCTCCTCTATTCTTTCTCATAGCTTAGTCAATGCCAGATTCTATGGAACTTGTAACCTAGAATTCTCAGCCTTTATTTCTTTAGTTTTCTGTGTTCATGATTTGAGTCCTCTTTTTATCTCCTCTATTCTTTCTCATAGCTTAGTCAATGCAAGCTTTAATGTAACTTGTAATCTAGTATTCACAGCCTTAATTGTTTCCATTTTTCTATTATCCATGTTTTGCTGTCAATATCTTTTTTTGTCTCCTCTATTCATTCACTTAGTCAGTCAGTGGTCAAGTAGTAAGCATTTATGGAACGTGTAAACCAATATTCTTAGCTTTAATTTTGTTTATTTTTTTATTCTCCATATGTTACTGTTACAATCCATTCCTCGTAAACCATATCATCTGCCATTATTCCAATCCATGTAGAATTTCAGAAGTTAGATCACCTTTTTAATTTAGTCTTCACATTGGTAGGTTTTCTTTCTATGACTGTCCTCAACTTGCCCCTTAAAAAATCTCTCCTGTACAGCATGACACATCGACGGAGGAGTCCCTGTGCGTGGAGAACACCGTGTGGGCGGGGTCGGTGGTGGCGTCGGGCAGGCTCCTGGGGCTGGTCATCTACACCGGTTGTGAGACTCGCGCCGTCATGAACAATGCTGCGCCGAGGTCGAAAGTCGGACTCCTTGACCTTGAGATTAACAACTTAACGAAGGTGGGCTGACGAGGGACTGATATTTCCGTTTGTTTTACGGATGGAAGCAACATATAAGGGCTTGAATTGATCTTTTTTATGCAGTAGATTTTTATATGTAACTGGAAATGGGTCTCTTTGTTTTTATTTCCTTTTGTGAATATATTTTAAGACCCATGAAGTGTTTAGATTAAGTAATGAAGTATATGGTGATAATGGTAATATGTAGTGTATTAGTGTTTTGGGGGAAGTATAAGATAATGATTGTGATAATAATGACCGGCTTTTGTTATTCCTCAGCTGCTGTTCGTGGCGGTGCTGGGCCTGACCGTGGTGATGATGTGCCTCAAGGGTTTCAGCGGCCCCTGGTACCGCTACTTCTTCCGCTTCATGCTGCTCTTCTCCTACATCATTCCCATCAGGTGAGGAGGACGCACGTCTTTATCTCTCATCACTTCCTCACCTACTAACACATTACCAGAATAAGAGAGTTGAGAAAGGTTCCTAATATGCAGAGAATGACGGTGTGTTTGATTAATAAGAACATGGTTGAGAAGTAGATAAGGTGGAAAGACGGACATAATTTTCCCAGTCTGCTAATCAACCTGTATGTAGGGAAGGTATAGAAATCTTTGTCCTTGGAATAGATGACTTAGAAAAGAAACAGGAATAGGGATGACTGAGAACACTTCCCCAGCTTGTGAGTCAATTTGGATGAAAGGAAGGAAGGTATAGAAAGCCTTGTCCCAGAAATAGACCAGTTACAAAAAAATAGGAATAGAAATAACTGAGAACCATTCCCCAGTCTGCGAGTCAACCTGGATGTGAAAAGTCTTGTCCCAGAAATCGACCAGTTACAAAAAAATTGGAATAGAAATAACTGAGAACTCTTCCCCAGTCTGTGAGTCAACCTGGATGTGAAAAGTCTTGTCCCAGAAATAGACCAGTTACACAAATATAGGAATAGAAATAACTGAAAACCCTTCCCCAGTCTGCGAGTCAACCTGGATGTCGGGAAGGCCTTCTACTCGTGGGTGATCCACCGTGACAAGGAGATGCAGGGCACAGTGGTCCGCTCCACCACCATCCCCGAGGAGCTGGGCCGCATCACCTACCTGCTCACCGACAAGACTGGCACCCTCACCCAGAATGAGATGGTCTTCAAGATTCTCCACCTTGGCACCGTGGCTTATGGGACTGACACTTTCGATGAGGTGAGGTGATGGTCCCAAACTGTCTGTCCTATCAATATTTCTGTGTCTCTTTTCATGTTTGTTTCCCTCTCCATAGTTGTCTTTGTGTGTCTTAATCTTTATCTCCTCTGCCTGTTTACTGTGCTTTTTGTTCTTTTCTTTTTCCTTTATTTTTGTGTCATAATTTCAATGTTAACTTCACCATCAAGACACTTTTGGAGCTGAATTTGATCAATGTCTTTTTATTTTTTATTTTTTATGGAGTAGTGTGTTACTGCTATTTCTATATTACTTTAATTTGTGTCCTATACTTAAAAAGATATTCTAAACCCTTTCTTTAAGCTGTATTCTTTCCCCTGCCTTTATCTTTATCTTTTCCTATGCCCCTGTCAGTGTATCTTCTCTAAATAGTCTACTAACCTAAGTCTCCACCCACCCACAGGTCTCGGCACACGTGTCCACCTTCTTCGGCAAGGACAGCAGCAGCAGCAGCAGCCAGGGAGCCACGGCCACACCCACACGCATGCGCAGGACAGTGGTGACACGCGTGGGGGAGGCTGTAAAGGCCATCGCGCTGTGCCATAACGTGACACCGGTGTACGAGGAAGGCGTCAACCCTGCCTTAGAGGAGACTGAGGACATCCAGATCGCTCACAATGTTAACTACCAAGCCTCCAGCCCTGACGAGGTGAGGTTAGGTTAGGTTAGGCTACATTAGGACTTGGGTATTGGGAGAGTGGAGTTTAAGGGGTGTTTGGGAGTGGTTAAGATAAGAATGAATAAGGAACAAGTGGTCTTTTGGGAAGGCAGCATGGAGGAATAGGATAGACTTTGGGCAAGGTAAATAAAGTAGAAAGTTAACTCGCTGATGTCGCAAATTCAAGAGGTGTGGGCCTGAACATACATTTCCTACAAGACATGGATAAAGGCTGTTAAGATAAAGAATAGTAAGTTTATCTGTGTGTGTGTTGCAGGTGTCACTGGTGCGCTGGACGGAGAGTGTTGGGCTGCCATTGGTGCATCGTGACCTGACCACTCTGACCTTACGAACACCCCAGGGCAAGATGCTCACCTACACTGTGCTCCAGATCTTCCCTTTCACCTCGGAGTCCAAGAGGATGGGAATCATTGTTAGGGTGAGTGCTTCTAGGGGACTGGGAGATTGGAGGGAAGACCTTATGATACTGGAATTCAATCATTTAAACCCTTCAGACATTTAAGCTATTTTATGTTAATATTTGGACTTGAAATTATTTAGTACAGGTCTTGTGTCATCCCTCCTGATAAATCTTGTGAACCTGTTATTTTTCAGTATCAGTTTTGCTTCATTTTCTGCTGATAAATCTTTTCTAATTCCCTTACAGTGTCATTCCTCCTGATCAATCATATGAACTTCTTTTGTTTTCATACTAGTTCGATTTTTCTTAATATGACATGGAGAGGATGTGTCTTGAGAGTTATATTTTTCTTAGAGTAACTGGAAGTCTAATATATAGTTTATGTGTCTCGGTAGGAGGAGTCAACAGGCCAGGTGGTGCTGTACATGAAGGGCGCCGACACCGTGATGGCGTCCATGGTGGAGTACAACGACTGGCTGGAGGAGGAGTGCATCAACCTGGCGCAGAAGGGCCTCCGCACGCTGGTGGTGGCCCGCAAGGTGCTCACCACGGAACAGTACACTCACTTTGAGGTGCGTTGTTTTTTTGGGGGGGCTTATTGATCTAGTTTGTGTGCACTTGAGACTTATTTTAATGGCTGGTTTTAAATCCTAATGCTCAGTAATTAAATTTTGAGTGTCTGTGCCTCATTATCTTATATCTGTTCTCTTTAGCAATAAGAAAACAATCTTGCTAAAATAAAATATAGACTTCAGGAATAGTAAACTGATCTATGGATATCTTTACGTTAACCCTCTTTATGCAATAGTAAATGAATTCTGAATATCCACAATACATGGCAGACTTTCGTTTTTCCGTTTATTATGCCCTTTAGCTGTTTCCATTGATGTAAAAAAAATAATAATAAACAGAGGACATCACCATCCTTTACCTCCTTAATTGAGCATCCACAGTAGATTTAGTAAGTATCACCATCATCCTTCCCTTCCTTATCGCAGCAAATGTACAACGCGGCCAAACTGAGCGTGACGGAGCGAGGGAGTCGAGTGGCGGCGGTGGTGGAGACGCTGGAGTGTGACCTGGAGCTGCTGTGCCTGACGGGGGTGGAGGACAAGCTGCAGACCAATGTTAAGCAGACCCTGGAGGTGCTGAGGAACGCTGGCATGAAGGTAGGGAAGAGGGGGAAGGGAGAGAAACAGAAGATAGACAGACAGAGACAGTTGGACAGACACAGACAGATGGACAAACAGGCAGACAGAAGGGGAGATGGACACACAGACAGAGGAGGGGCAGATGGACAGACAAGCAAAGAGACAAATTGACAGAGAGACAGGCAGACAGATAGACATGTAGATAAACAGGGAGACTGACTTAAAGTAAAATTGAGCGGACAAAGTATAAAATAAATCATAAAAATGTTCTAGTGTTATTGTTTTGTGTCACTCCCAACCACCATTAATCTGCTCCTCCTCCAGCATTTTACTTGTCTGTCTTTAATCATCTTCATTATGTTTCCTCCTCTCTTTGCTTATTTACCCTCACGCCTTTGTCCTTCCTTCCTCATCCACATCATACCTCACATAACAATCCCTTTCTCCCTTACACACCCACACTCAACCATCCCATCCTCCCTTACATACACCCTCTCGTACACTCTCTTAAACCTCATCCACCTTCACACACCCACAGATCTGGATGCTTACGGGTGACAAACTTGAGACAGCCACCTGCATCGCCAAGAGTTCCCGGCTCGTGTCCCCCAACCAGGGAATGCACATCATGGGTTCCCTGGGCTCGAGGCGGGAGGCTCATCTGGAACTCAATGCCCTCAGGAGGAAGAGTGACTCCGCCCTCATTATAAAGGTAAAGAGGAAAATGTAGGTGAATATTATGAGTTTGTGTGATGGGGAATTAAGCAACGAATTATGGGTTAGCAAAGAAAATAAGAATAAGGACCGAGATTAGATGATGAAGCTTACCATTTCTCGCGCCAGTGGTCTTTTTTTGTACCTCCTGTTTATTTGCCCCCTCGAACTATCTCCCTCGCTCTAGAAAAATGAGTAGATAAATGAATAAAGTCCTTCATCTGTCTCTGTTCAGGGGGACGCCTTGGAGACCTGCCTTCAGTACTACGAGCACGAGCTGATGGACTTGGCGGTGCAGTGTCCGGTGGTGGTGGTGTGCAGGTGCTCCCCCACACAGGTACGCTGCTCGCCTGGCCCCTCGTACCTGGGAAGATTGAGGTGTGAAAGTTTAGGAAAGAGTTAAGTGTATGAATTAGCTGGAAGTGCAAAGTGTAAGTAATTATTGGGAAAATTGTGAAGTGTATGTATTAGTTGAAGGTGTATATGGTAAAAAAATTAGTTATGGAAATTATAAACTGCATGAATTGAATGAAGGATGCGTAAAGAGTTGTAAAATGTGTTGGAAGTGTAAAGTGTAAGTAATTATTGGGAAAACTGTGAAGTGTATGTATTAGTTGAAGGTGTATAGGGTAAAAAAATTAGTTATGGAAAGTATTAACCGCATGAATTGAATGAAGGATGTGTAAAGAGGTGTAAAATGTGAATAATAGTGGGATTGTAAAGTTAAAAGCTGAAGTAAGATGCAGGAACTTTTAACTTTAACCAAGACAGCCTCGTCATAATCTACTGGTCTCTAATATTACTTGACCTTGCTCAGCCACCTTCCTCTCATCCTCCCCCAGAAAGCAGCAGTTGTACGTCTGATCCAGCGACACACAGGGAAGCGCACGGCAGCGGTGGGCGATGGTGGGAATGATGTGTCCATGATCCAAGCGGCAGATGCAGGCATTGGCATCGTTGGCAAGGTGGACAGGGCAGGGCAGGGCAGCTATATTCCTTTTAGTTAACTCCCATGACATACCAAAATACAGGGACATTTATTCTTAGTCTCACATTATTTAATAAACCGTAACCCTGCAATCCACTACACACCAAGTCTCACGTTCACCCTCAGGAAGGCAAGCAGGCATCACTGGCGGCCGACTTCAGCATCGAGCAGTTCCAGCACATCTCCCGCCTCTGCCTCGTTCATGGTCGCAACTCGTACAAGCGATCGGCAGCGCTGTCCCAGTTTGTCATGCACCGTGGCCTCATCATCTCCACCATGCAGGCCATCTTCTCCTCCATATTCTATTTCTCCAGCGTAGCGCTCTACCAAGGCTTCCTCATGGTTGGGTGAGCATTCATTTACCATTAACAAAATCTTTCAAGAACAACAGGAACAATGACAGCCAACACATCCCTTACATCATCATTATCTTGACACCATTCCATTAATGACAGCAATTAGCTCCTTAACTCCTTCCTTTCCCCACACAAATCAAGTATCTCCTTGCTAATGTGACAGAAATGAGCACTGAGGCCATGTGCAGCCGTAGCGTATGTGCCCAACTTTGTCTACTTACGCTAATACGAGACTCTTACATCCCTTCAACAAGAACAGCAACAATGACGGCCAACACAACCCTAGCAGCACCCCCGCCTTAACACTGTCTCTCCTCTCACAGCTATAGCATATGCTCCAAACTTTACTTACACTAATACAAGAGACCCATCCTTCCTTCAACAACAAGAGCAACAATGACAGCCGACACAAGCCTAGCAGCACCCTCGTCTTAACACCGTCTCTCCTCTCACAGCTATAGCATATGCTCCAAACTTTACTTACACTAATACAAGAGACCCATCCTTCCTTCAACAACAAGAGCAACAATGACAGCCGACACAAGCCTAGCAGCACCCTCGTCTTAACACCGTCTCTCCTCTCACAGCTATAGCATATGCTCCAAACTTTACTTACACTAATACAAGAGACCCATCCTTCCTTCAACAACAAGAGCAACAATGACAGCCAACACAAGCCTAGCAGCACCCTCGTCTTAACACCGTCTCTCCTCTCACAGCTATAGCATATGCTCCAAACTTTACTTACACTAATACAAGAGACCCATCCTTCCTCCAACAACAAGAGCAACAATGACAGCCAACACAAGCCTAGCAGCACCCTTGCTTTAACACCGTCTCACTTCTCACAGGTATGCTACGATCTACACCAATTTCCCTGTGTTCTCCCTCGTCCTGGATCACGACGTTTCCCCCACCATTGCCCTCACCTACCCTGAGCTGTACAAGGACCTCACCAAAGGGCGCTCCCTCTCCTACAAGACCTTCTTCGTGTGGGTGCTCATTAGTGTGTACCAAGGTGAGTGTGTGTGTACGTCATTCGGAGTTGGACCAAGGACTTTATGCTTCATCGACAACCCTCTTTCCCTGGAGTGTCTTTCACCTCTTAAATTCTGACGGTGTTGCTTCCCTTTCCTTTTATTCTTTTCTTTTCCCCCCTTTTCTTTTATTGCTCTTTTCATCCTAACTGCTTTTAAGAACTTGGTAACTTCTTGCCTCCACCTCTCCCACTGCCTCGCTGCACATGATTTTCCATTCTAGCTGATCTATATGCTGTCCAGCTTCTAAATGCAAGAGTTGACTATTTGTATCTTCATTCTTTCATCCCTTTCACTGACAAACTCTGGACAAAACTTCCTTGATGTGTATTTCCTCCCTCATACAACTCGACCAAAATTTTCACTGTGACTAAAATGAAAAAAAGAGTCGGCATATTTCAACTTTGAACTACAAGAAATAGACATCAAAACACACCAGTTCATCTCCATAACTTACCTCTCTTGCATACTTAACCAACGCCCTGACTTTTCTTATGTATCGTACCAGTGCCTCATCTCGCCCGACTATACCAAATTAGCATACATATTAGAACAGAAAATGGACACAGAAACACACCACTTTGTCCCTCTTCCTCAGGCGGTGTGTTGATGTACGGTGCGATGCTGCTGTTTGAGGACGAGCTGATCCATGTTGTGAGCATCAGCTTCACGTCGCTCATCCTGACGGAGCTCCTGATGGTGGGCCTCACTGTGCGCACCTGGCATCCCCTTATGGTGGTGGCACAGTTCCTCTCCCTCGGCTTCTATGCGCTGTCAGTCATCTTCATGCACTACTTTGGTGAGCTATTTTCATCTGTACTTTTTATCATTTTTATTTTTGTTGTTTATTATTATTTCATTATTCTCTCTTCTTACCTGTTTACCCTCATCCAATCGTCATCCTTTCCTCATCCACACCATACCTCACACAACCATCCCTTTCTCCCTTACACACCCACAATCAACCATCCCATCCACTCTCTTAAGTCTCATTCACCCTCACACAACCTCAGATCTGGATGCTGTCCTCTGAATTTTTGTTGTTTTAATGTGTGGGTATTTTTTTGTGTTGTGCTTTTTGTGTGTTCTGTTGTGTTTTATGTGTATGTTCTGTTGTGAGGTGTTTATTTTTTGTGTTCATTTATGTGTTCTACCTTCACTGGGTTAGTCATTCTACTGTAAGAAATCAGATGTTCACTGTTTCCCTTTTCCTTCCTAATGTACGTACTTCTTCTCTACCATTCTAACATCCCTTCCTCCCTTTTCTCCCTCCACCACCAGACTGGGAGTTCATCAAATCCAAGGACTTCTTCTGGAAGGTCCTCGTCATCACCCTCGTCTCCTCCCTGCCTCTGTACATCCTCAAGTTCCTGAGACGCAAGTTCACGCCACCAACCTACTCGAAGCTGGAGGAGCTGAACACCTTTGGAAGCTCAAGCCTCTCACAAAACCCTTGAGGAGGTTGTCAAGGTGTTGGAAGTCTGACTGATGACAGGGTGTATATAGGAAAGACACGGCACTGTTTGGAAGGGCTGGTTGATAGGGTGTACAGAGGTGTCAGAGTATGTGTGAGGAGTGAAGAAGACAGGATTGTAGAGTAGCGCATAAGAAGGACTGAGGTCTCATAGGGGCTTAGAAGGGAAGGAAGGAGGATGATGGGCAGTGGGTAGTATATTGAATGTGTGACAGAAGTGGTCTAGATTTGGTATAGTCGAGTGAGACAGAGCACTGGTATGGTACATAGGAAGAAGCCAGGGTGTTGGTTAAGTGCGCCAGAGAAGAAAAAGTATTTATTCTGTTTGTCTAAGAGATGTTAAGGGTATGCAAGGGAGAATGAGTGAGTGAAAGGTCGTAGAATATTCCTCCTACGAACTAAGCTGCTATGTGTAATTAGAAGTGAAGGAAGCGAGGCAAACTAATAAGAAATTGTGTGTCTTCCACCATTGTATCTAAATTTACGGAGATGGTGAAGTGCTGGTGATATAGGAGATAGGAGAGGTGTGAGAGTGGGTGATAAAAAGGGCATTTGAAGGGAAAAATATTGGTAGGAATTGGGAGATGAAATAAAAGAAAAAAAGGGGAATGTGAGGGGGGGAAATTGGTGTCGGGAGATGAAATAAAAGTAGAAATTGTGAATGTGAAGGGAAATAAAATTGGTGTTGGGAGATTAAATAAAAGTATAAAAAGGGCATTTGAAGGGAAAAAGTGATTGGAATTGGGAGATGACATAAAGTGAAAAAGAACATTTGAAAGGGAAAAACACTGGTATTAGGAGATTAAATAAAAGTAGAAATTGTGAATGTGAAGGGAAATAAAATTGGTGTTGGGAGATGAAATTAAGGTAAAAAGAGGGGCATTTAAAGGGAAATAAAATTGGTATTGGGAGATGAAATGAAAGTAAAAATTGGAAATATGAATGAGGAAAAAATTAGTGTTGGGAAATGAGATAAAAGTGAATCAGGTATAAGTTACGTATGTAGGAAATGGAAGAGTAAGTAAAAAAGTCTATCTTATAAGGGACATGTACAGGATAAAATCGGTACTACTGAGGGATAATGGAGAACGGAGGTGCATATCAGACGTGTGATGATGTACGTATTGTGTATATTATTCACCGAGAGCTTTACGTTTAGCCTCTTGGGGTTAGGATAGGCAAGGTTGGGTGTATCCCGACCCAGCGGACTTGTTCATGGTGAAGTGCCTAGCGGTGGGGTGCCTTCGCATTCCCTATTTATAAACACACATCCCATCTACGGTAATAATCAAAATAGGGCTCGTTCTTTTCTCTCAAGCCTAGACATGTATTCTTCTGTAATCGGTGTTTTTTTAATGTAATTTTTGTAGTCCTAAGACGATATATGTCGACGTTAATTTCTTTTTCGGTAGTCATGGTGAAAATTCTGCTCCGTTTCATTGGGTTAGCTTTGGTAAGGGATGATCTTGGTCTAAGCTTCCCTGGTGTGCTGTGGAGGGGTGAAGGGGAGTGTGTTGTGGGGGTACACAGAGCTTTAACTGCACATGCCTGTATCCCAGGTGGAGAGTGAGGCACAGAGCACATCTTCGGACACAGTTGCGAGTCTTTATCAGAGGCCTTGTTAGTGTGTGTGTGCATGTTTGTGTAAATATGTTACTAACTTGTGTGTGTGTGTGTGTGTGTGTGTGTGTGTGTGTATTTGAGTTTTATTAGCCTTGTCAGTGTGTGTGAATGTTTATATTTGTGTCTGTGTGTGAGTGATGGAGTGAGTGAAAAGTCTTAGGTTCTGTTGTATGTGGAGGAAGAAGCAGATTATTTGCCTCATTGCTATTCTTGTCTCATTCACCAGTGATCGCCTCTTTAAGCTTTCACTGGGGAGGATCAGAGAGGGGAGGACAGCTTCCCACGTCTATTTTTGGAAGAAATTTACCAGTCATAGAATTTTATAGATGGCATTAGAATTTCGTTACAATGTTCTTCTTTTCTGTCTTCTATCCTTCTTTCCATGAGCTAGTCTAAATGCTTTATATCGGCACAGAAGTCTTACATTTTACAATTCAATGTTACTAATGTACTACTATTTGCTTCACTTTCCTATTCTTTTCAGCTTTATTTTGCTTCTTTTGTGTTTTTATTAAGGAGTTTCTGGTGGTGTTTTATTATGACGGACTACACACACTTGCCAATGACTCCAGTGACACATACACTCACACAAACACATGTACATTTCCACGTGCATACACTAATACAGACTAACATGATTTTTACCTCATCTCAAGCAGGCGACTCGAAGGAATAACTTAAGTCGCCTGTTCCCGTTTAAGGACACACAACACACGACACACAGCGGAACACATCAGACAACACGAAGGCCCAACAAACAGTGCATAATACGTTCACACACAACAACAAAATCAAAACATAAACTCCTTCCTCCGCTCGTGTCGCTTCTTCAGATTTTTACGCATATGTACATAGTTCTCTCGGAAGATTATTTTTATCGTCCTAATATAATTTTCACCTGTAGAGGATGACCCTATATCGCCCTTTGCCGCGTGCTAACACTTCCTGACTCTGAAGCGTCGTCTCGCAGGAGTTGTATAAAGCCAGTATTTATGATTCTCCGAAGAAAGATAATAAAGCCAATTTTGTATCTCGTGCTCATTACTTTAACCTCCGTCATGTTAGTTTGATGCCGACACTTGACCAGTTTTATGTCGTACAAGTTTGGTGGCTGTTAAACGTGTGGAAAGGCGTTGCAAAGGAAAAACATGGAAATTCCGCTAGGTAATGTAGGTGCTAATTTGTTATGTCTGTAATTGGGATATTGCTTTTACTCCTCATGCCTGTAGATGTAATTTGGTGGCTGTTAACATGTGGAAAGGCATAGCGATAGAAAACATGGAAATTCCGCTAGGTAATGTAGGTGGTAATTTGTCATGTCTGTACTTGGGATTTTGCCTTTTCTCCTCATGCCTGTAGATGTAATTTGGTGGCTGTTAACATGTGGAAAGGCATAGCGATAGAAAACATGGAAATTCCGCTAGGTAATGTGGGTGCTAATTTGTCATGTCTGTAATTGGGATTTTGCCTTTTCTCCTCATGCCTGTAGATGTAATTTGGTGGCTGTTAACATGTGGAAAGGCATAGCGATAGAAAACATGGAAATTCCGCTAGGTAATGTGGGTGCTAATTTGTTATGTCTGTAATTGGGATGTTACTTATTCTCATGCCTGTAGATGTGATTCATGCAGGAAGACTAGATTTTGGGCTGTGAGAGTTGCCTTGGTCATGTTTGCTGAGGATAAAATTAAACTGAGCAAGATATGGAGGCCTGCCGGCTGAGGAGAGGGAATAACCATGGAAATAACTGGGAGGTAAGTTTATATAAGTCTCTGTAACCTATTTCTTTGGTTTGTATTCCTTTGATATATTGTTTTTTCCATGGTTAAGGGTCTTGCTTATTCCTGTCCAGTGTAATGAGAGTAGTTACCTTAATACCCAAATATTTGAGGTAATCTTCGAGCTAAGAGTTGTACGTGGCTTATCAGTTTAATTTATTGGGATTTAGCAGGAATTGATAGATAAGTATATAGTTTGTATTGAATAGATATAACAGCAGTTCATTTTATTGTTGGGAAGAAGCTGTACATGTTGCATTATAAATCAAGAAGTAAGGTTGGCAGCCCTGAACCTACAAGGAAAAGTTGGAGAGGAAGAAGGGATGATCAAAACTGGGGAATTCTTTATAGTCCTCATTCTTATAAATCTTAGGAGGAATATTACTAGTTTTATCTTACATTCCCCAAACCAGGTAAACAAAAAAAAGGGGAAAAGATATGGAGAGGAAGGAAGCACGATCACTAATAACTGGCAAATTCTCTATATATATCTCACTCTTATAATACTTAGGAGGAGTTCTATGAGTCTTATCTTAAATTTCCCAAACTGTGTGAACTTTTACAATGTTTATTTCTTCCCACATGAAAGCCCAAGAATCCAAGACCGAGACCAAAAGAAGAAAGCTGTGACATCAAGATCAAGTAGCAACTGTCCCTCACACACGCCTTCCCTTCGCTCCTCATTTGGTATGGAAATTTATGTTCTCTGGTAGATTAATGGCCTTTCCTGTGAGCTTGATGTAGTCTTTGTGTCTTGTATAATAGTCTTTGTGGGGAATAATGGCGTGGCGAGGTGCAGGGGCTCGGGTATAGCGGTAAATAAGAGCAGTTGTCAGGTTGTCACGGTGTGGGAGGGAGGCCGCGTGAGTCACCGTAATATCAATAAGACTTGCCAATAAAATCCACGGAATTTACATATGAGCTACATAGATCCTGTTACCCGCCTCCATATTCATCTGTGTTTTGTGTTTGTCATATTTGTTTTTGAATGATGTTGTGGATGTAGCATTTACTACGTGTTCTGGTAGTGAGTTCCATGTATTCACAACTCTGTGCGTGAAAGTGTGTTGTGTTTGCGTTTTGTTGCATCTCTGTTTGTATGTTTGTTTGGAGTGTGTTGTGTTTGTGGTTTGGAAAAGTGTGTGTTTGTCAATGTTTTCCATGCCACTCATTATTTTGAAGACTTGGATCATGTCCCCTCTCTCTCTCCTATCCTCCAGCTTGGGAATGTTAAGTCTTCTCAGCCGCTCTTCATAAGGGAGGTTCTTAAGTGATGGGATAATTTTGGTGGCTCTTCTTTGTACTTTTTCTATTCTATTGATGTTTACTCTACCTTGTGGACTCCACACTTGCACAGCATATTCCAGATGGGGGCGTATGTATGTTCTGTATACACTGGCAAAACCTTCCTCTGTCCAGTGCTTGGAAGTACATTTGAGGAGGCCTAACAAGCTATTTGCTTTCGATGGTATATTTTCAATGTGATGTGTAAATTTTAGATCTTCTGAGAACAGAACACCCAGATCCTTTTCTTCTGTTATTTGATTTATGTAGATGTCTTCCATCTTGTAAGGGTGTCTGTCATTATGGTGGCCAATGTGCATCATTTTACATTTGGGGATGTTGAATCTAAGCAGCCATGTTTTGGACCATTCCATCAGTTTGTTGATGTCTTCTTGTATGGTGTTCTTTTCTGCAATTGTGCTGCTTTTGCCATATAATTTTGTGTCATCTGCAAAGAGTTTGCATTGTGAAGTAATGTTGATAGGGAGGTCATTTATGTAGATCAAGAAGAGCAAGGGTCCCAGTACAGAGCCCTGGGGTACTCCGCTGGTTACCCTGGCTGGAGCGGACAAGGCTCCATTCACCCTCACCTTCTGGACTCTGTTTGTGAGGAAGTCTTCAATCCAGCCGAGTATGTGTCCCTTAACACCAGTTTGATGGAGCTTGTGGATGAGTCTCTTGTGTGGCACAGTCAAAAGCTTTTTCAAAGTCAAAATAGATTATATCAAATGGGTGGTTGTTGTCGTGCAAGTCTGACCAGTCTGTGATTGCAGTTAATAAATTTGTAAGGCAGGATCTTGCCTTTCGAAAGCCATGTTGATTGTCACATAGGGTTTGTTTTTCTTCATAATTGGCTATCAATGTGTCTCTTACTATTTCTTCTAAAACTTTGCATAAAATACTTGTGAGGCTTATAGGTTCGTAATTTTTGGCTTGGCTCTTGGATCCCTTTTTGTGGATTGGGGATACTATGGCTTCTTTCCACAATTTGGGTACATTGGCTGTTTGTATGGATTTATTGTACAAGATGGTGAGTGGGTGGCAAAGCTCTTCTGCTAGTTCTTTCAGCAGATTTGGAAGGTCCTGCACAAGGAGGTCACTGAACTGCCACTTTCAGAGGATCCAGACAATACAGGCAGAAAGCTTCATCTGTGCTGGACCCAGGCTCTTCAACTGTCTACCAAGGGT
This sequence comes from Eriocheir sinensis, assembly GCF_024679095.1. Taxonomy (NCBI): domain Eukaryota; kingdom Metazoa; phylum Arthropoda; class Malacostraca; order Decapoda; family Varunidae; genus Eriocheir; species Eriocheir sinensis. The sequence continues at coordinate 8,980 of NW_026110634.1, read as the reverse complement.
CATCAGAGACCTGACCGGTGCCAGCACAGAAACTTTCAAGAAGAGGCTGGACAAATTCCTGGCAACGATACCAGACGGTTCCCCAGACTGGCCGTGGTGATGACACCTAAATCTATGACAACTGCTACTACAACTACTGTGAACTAGAAAATCACCCATGTAAATCTGGTTAATCTTCTCTGTGGCCTCGAAAAATAATCGTAATGAGAGCTCGATACATTTCAAAATGTGGACCATAGTGTAATTTAGTGAGGGAAGGTAAGTAGTGTAACGCCATTAAAAAACAAAGTGCATGGATAATCAGAAGAGAGGACCGAGAGGAGGAGGGCCTACTAAGTCATTCAGGTCAAAAGAAGAGGCCCAGAGAAGAGCAGCGGGCACATTGCTTACCGTGTGATATCTGAAGAGGCAAGGAAGCTAGTGGTCATGAGGGGGTGCCTCTTCTGTTAACTCGGTAGCTGCGGGGATCATGTTTCTCAAAGGCCCCTCTAAGCGAGAAAAATGAGAAAAAATCATCATACGCAAACCATTTCATAATATATATCAAGGCATTTGTAATCAGTTTATGCATCATCAATTTTGGGGGGTTTATATCATGGCAAAAATTTGGCCTGTCGCTGGTTCACGGGAAAGCCACAAATTTGGTCTGTCGCTGCTACCGTGTTGTTTTTGTGTTTTTTTTTTTTCTGCCTATAGCACCGGTAGGCTTTCTTCAGGGGCCTGGTGGTCCGTCCAAGCCCGTCATGATGCAGGCAATTTTTATAGTGGTGCCATTAATTCTTGGGTCATGCTGCCCCCCGGAACTCATTCTTGATTCACTTGGACAGTTTCTTCTAGAGTCTGGGTTGATGGTGGTCTTCAGGACAACATGTGGATAGTCTTAGGCCACTCGGTGGTGACTGAAAAATCCCAGGTGGTAGCGTAGGGATTCGAACCCGCGTCGTCCAGCATGCGGTGAATGCAGGGCCCGCACACTAACCACTCAGCCACTGCCAACCCTTAAACAATTGTATTTGTATTTGTATTGTTCTACTGTGCACATTCCCTCCTGTGTTTCAAACTAAGCTATGCTCAGTAAGTTTCTTTTTGTGGATAGTATTTGTAAGATACTGTATTTGGAATATCTTTTTGTTTTCAGCCCATCATCATGGCCGGAAGTGCCAATGCCATGGTGGAACAACAGCTGATTGCTGCCACTCAGATCATTGAGAACCAGCTGGATAATGAGATTGAACGACTGGATAACATGGACTCAAACGACCTTGATGCCATTCGGCGGGACAGGTTGGCGGCCATGAAGAAGAGGCAGGAGAAGAGACAGGAGTGGATCAGCAATGTAAGCACCGATTGCCTTTATATTATTTTTCTTTTACTGTTTCTTGTATGATTCTTGAATTTTGAAGTCTTGCCAGTGCTACAGCCTTTTACAATTGATTCTTTTGACAGTTGTGTTAGGGATTGGATTTTGTAGGTATTCCTTTATGTATTTACTTACTTTTACATTTTGCTGATGGCACTGTTAGACTTTCTTGGTGGGGCCTGATGGTCAGCCCCAACCTATCAGAGTGCAGGGAAGTGTTTATAGTGGTGCTATCTTGCTTAGTTTAGAAATATCAATATTCTCTGAACTTACGGATGTGAGGGTGTTAGGCGACAGAGAAATAAGATACCCTGTCTGCCAACACCCAGTCAGCAGCGTCCTTACCAGCCTGGCTAGGGGTAAAATGTAGAATTCAGTTATTTGCATTGTGATAGCTAAATTAGCAAAGGTCAAGGAATTATCCTCATTTCATGACTTATTCTTTACTACATGTCTCCCTTCCCTCCTCACAGGGTCATGGAGAGTATACAGAGCTGTATGATGAGAAGGAGTTCTTTGAGACCACTAAGAAGTCTGAGAATGTGGTGTGCCACTTCTACCGAGACCAGTTTGTGTGATTGCAAGCTGGTGGACAAACACCTCAACATCCTGGCCAAGAATCACATTGAAACTAAGTTCTGCAAAATAAATGCTGAAAGGCTCCATTTTTTGACTGGTAAGGACCCATAAGATGTTGTGTGCTTGTCTTTAGCTTAAAAAGTTTGTACAGGATAAAGTTCATGAATACAAATTAAAAACACCTCAATACATTTGAAAACCTTTATTACTATTACTATTACACTATAAAGGGAAAGCAGAATGTCAGCTTTAGTACAGGTATATGAATGATGGTTATAATGATCAAATCCCAAAAACAACGCTCTGACATTTTCAGAACGTTTGAAAATCGTATCCTGCCCACCATATCCCTCGTGAAGAAGGGAAAGACCAGAGACTACATCGTGGGCTTCCAGTGACCTTGGCAACACAGACGATTTCTCCACCGAGACCATGGAGTGGAGGATTGCCCGGGGACGTGATAGAGTACCAGGGCGACCTGCTGTGCCCACCCACCTCAAAGTCAGGCCCAAAGGCGGAGTTTACCGCAAGAAGACCATCCGGGCAGGAATAATGACAGTACGACAGTGACTCAGACTAGTATTAAGTATTTCTTTGTGTTCTTGAGGTAATTTTCCTTGTTTTTATGTCTGTCTCCACTGTGTTGCTCCAGGAAACAGGGTCAGGCATGGTCCTGGGTGTTGGTGAGCAGTAACCACTGGATAATCTTGTCTATTCATGGTGCTCTAACAAGTAAATACCCACAACTGTATGTCCAAGAATATATTTCAGATGTTTATATGAAAAGAATTCTACGTACAATTTTTAACTTGTATAATTCTTTTTTGATTGCTTCTGAATTATGCTCATCGGGCAGTGTGCAGTTGTACACACATAATACCGCCTCAGGACCTAAGCAGGCCCACTGTCTTTGCCTCTCTAGTGTAGAGGGGTGCATCTTTGACTAGATTTTTACCTTACCTAAAATTGCTAGACATGGAAGTGCAGATTAAATTTTATATTAATTTATATCCAATACCTACAAAGTTATGCACTATTTTTTTCTCCTTGATGGATAGTAGCTGTTCCATATGATAGCTTAGCAATAACTAGTCACACATCATTCCAGTCCATTACTTTTAGGAAAATTAATACCATGTGTTTTACTTTAATCATATTTTATTGTTTTGTAATACTTTGCACAATTTTTTTTAGCTCAGATGAAAGTATTTTGCTTCACAGAGTTCTCGTAAAAATTTTATATTCTCATCAACTCTTGATGCGGCTCTGAAAATTTTATCCCACTTTAGTGTGGGGCTTCAAAGGCTTAGGTAAGAAGTTCATCCTCTTTAGTTTATTTTTAGATATGGCAACTGAGACCTTTTGTCCTCACATCACGGTGATAAATCAATAAGTTTACAAGTTCCATTTCAATGAACTTCCCCACTTAACCCAAGGCTCTGTAATCTTCACATTTCCTCCCCTTTCCATATTCCTTATGATTCAAAAGCTTTATTACTTAACCCGTGGAGTGCGAGTCACAGATCAGGCAGGCTGTGCTAAGTTCCAACACATTTCACAAAAGTTCTCACCATTGTAAAGTTTAATTGACGGTGGTGGCATGCAATGCTTTTGGCACTCACTTCAATAATTCTTTTTAAGCTTAGCCACACTATGCTCCTTTGTGGTGCAGTGGTTAACGAGGCTAGCCTTGGTCCGGGTTTGAATCCCAGCCTGGGCATGGGCAGTCCACCCAGCTGCCACATCGGCCCTGTATCCCGGGTAATGAGTTCTTACCCATCTCTGATTAGGGCTAATGTGATGGAGATGAGAACGAGGCCACACGCGGTTGTAGTGCATGCCCACCACACCATGCTGCAGGGAGGAAGGAATGGGGTAGTAAGATGGTTCAGTTCTGTTGCCCATTCTGTCTTTCTGCAGTATGGCAGAAGTAAATTATCTCCTGGAAACCTCCTCCCCCTCTTTGCAGTCGTGGTAAGGATGAGCATAAAAGAAACATTGAAGAGAGTGCTAGTAAAATGTAAGCCAATCCAAGTGTAAAAGGTGAAAGTGGGGATTAAATATAAAGCAAAGTAAACAATGAGAGGAGGCAGCCAGCTATAGTCCATCCATCTTATGAAGGCACTTTGGTGGTTAACAAGACTAAAGAAAGCAGAAATTATCTTGAACAAATTCCTTATTTTTAGGTATCAATTACTTCCAAATGAATTTTAAATACTCTTTAATTTAAATTTATAAGAAGGCTATTCAGTCTCTCCCTATTTGAGCAGGTTTGGTTCGGTGGTCATTCACAAGTCATTTTATTCCTAAGTCCAACATTCCAAGTAGACTGCAATGGCATTTGAACTTTTCACATGTTCCATAATCTTGTCCTTGAGAATCATACTAATGCTGGAATGATTCATGTATGAACAAGCGATATTCACCATTTTTTCACCTTGCACGCTCTATGTCCACTTTGTCATTGTGATGGCTACATTGCTGCCACCACATGTTGGACTGTGAATAAACCTTCCACCAAAATTTACTTAAGGGCATGTTCGTATCATCAAAGTTTGCCTTTTAATGTTTGTATGTATGAGAGTTTTCATAGGTTATATGAATGATTCTTTTGTTAATAACAAACTTTGTATAAATTCTACATAACTTGGCAGTTGCTTTTTGCAACGTTGATAAGTGGATGACTGAGTTACTTGGTCGTTACCCTGCCTTGGAAGCTTGTCCTATGACAGCAGATAAAGTACCTGGGCCCAAAGTAAGGTAAAGGTGGGGTCACGATGCAATAGCAGCTGCGTCATTGAAATTGGTGGTGGTGCATCATTGGCCCTTTGGAGCGCTGTGGTGGGAGATGTCCCATTGACCCATCAGTATAACAGGCTGGTTACCACAGCTTACATTCCCCAGGTACCCATTTATTGACCATCCTGAAAGGGATGATGAAGAGCTGGGTGGGCTGTATGCTGACTGCCCAGGCTGGGTTTCCAATCCAAGCCTGCAGATTTGCAGTCAGGGATGCAACCACTGCACTGTGAGGTGCCCAAAGTGCCTTTTAAAAAATTGGATGAATATAGGAGAGAAGAGAAAAAGGGGCTGAGGCATCCCACTTATGTGGACTACTGTCTCCCTTGATCCCACCACTGCCTTAGGGTAAAAAAACATTAAATTTACAAAATGCAAAAATAGCCTAATATGTAAATCTATAATAAATAGAGATCATATATAATGTACATTATACACATGTATGTAACAACAAAACAATCTTATACTATGTCCCCTCAGCCTACAATATGCTGTGGGTTACATGCAGTTTTTAATAGACTCCAAAAACATACTGGCCAGGGTCTCAAGTTGACATCCACAAAACTTCATAGATTTTCAGCTTCAGTGCATTGAAATATTGCATTCTCCATTGTCAGCAAACTACCAAATGAAGTAAGAAATGGCCTACCATGTTCTTGATATATGAACAAAATAGTAGACTCAGTTTTTCCGTGTCTAATAGTATTCGTAGTTTGATATCAATAAAGTACAACATTTCAATGCACTGAACCTGAAAGCCTGCCTAATGTGAACGTCATCAACGATGCCCAGGCCAGCACCTTGAGGCCACGGTTACTGCCTCTCCCACTCGCTGCGTACAACCTTACACTTGCAGAAGGTGGGCCTTTTCACCAGATGCCCTGGATGTAATCTAATTTAACGTTACAAAATCATGAAACAATAATTGTCATTTATTTTGCATTACACACTCCACAGGTGATAATCTGTGAATCTGTAAGAAATGTATAATCCCAGCCATAAATTTTGCTCTATTGTTCAGGTTTAGTGGCAATTATAATTACATCAGAGTGAGGCTGCTTAACAGGTGACTGCATGACTGAAGAATATATTTAGCTACAAAATTGTCAGATGTCACTCAGCCCTGACCAGTGGAGAATATCACCACTTATACATCATGCAGACCAATCATTATTACTCCAGATCCAATGTCTATGCATGAAGCTTTAAATAAATATTATTGCTTGAATACTTGAAAATTAATACTATGGCTCATAATTCATCAGTTAACAATCCATATGTAAATGTAATTCAAGGTGGGACAGAGTGGGGGCACTGCCTTGAGTCTACGGACAAAATAGCAGTCACTTTCTGGGGTGTGGACCACTTGGTGTGTCGTTAGCAGAGGTGTAGTGTTGCATGTCTGTGACTAGATTATTTGGTGAAGGCCAGTGACATCTGATAATACTTGCAGTTATGGGACTATCTGGGTGTACACATTCTTGTTGAGATTAGTGATACATTAGTGATAGCAAAAGTACATGGCAAGTATCTTACCCTGCATGTATTGTGGTGGAATTGGTTCAAAACATCAGGGCAGAAGGCCACAATATTCCAGGTGAGGCAAGGGTTGTGTTCGTGCCCCTAAACACTGCAGTGATGAATGCAAGTACAAGCCTCAAACGACTTTCTAACAGGCACTCTCCCATGCCAATGATGATGACAGTCAAGGTGTAACAACATGTGGTACAAATACAAACTCACCACCTCCCTGATAACCTCAAAGTTTGGATATGTATCTGATGCGTAACATTGCCACCATCAAAAGTGCTGGCACAACAACTATTGCTATCAGTAGTGCTGGACAATTTCTGTCAGGTTGTGCTTCTTGGCTATGCTTAATGGAAGAACCCAATTTCTTTATGTTGACAAATTTGTATATTTATTACTTTTACATTATAATAAAAATTGTGAAATTGTTCTATAGCTTTATATTGTGACTATCACAGGCATCAACAATATCCCTGGATGGATGCCTGGGATGACAGGGCAGGCAGTGATGATGAGTAACTACATTCACTTTTGCTGTGTAGCAGTAAATGTTTCTAATTTTTTCATTAAAAAAGTTGCCTGTCTTTTTGTTAAATATGCCATCAAACCAGTTCCTTGCAGTTATGACAGTATAAATATTTCATAATTAAGTTCTACCTCTCTCACGCGACCAAACCTGTGACTTCTAGAATTTCTTTTTCAATCAGTAAGCGCCAATTATTCTCACTTAAGATCTTGTGTCGTGTTTTGTTGCTAGGAAGACTTCAAGTAGATCTCTGCAAGCAGTAAGACTTTTAAAGGGAAAAAGGAACAAGTTATGCAAGAAATAAATTTTAAGAAATCCACACTGGTGTTTGAGTAGCATAAACCAAAACCCCAGAAGCTTGTAATGGAAAATAAAGATTGGAGAGGGGCAATTGCCATACATGTAATACTGAAGTTTTTTAATATATTCACATCAAATTTATTATTTTGTAGGAGGAAATGAAGTTACTATAAAGAGAAGCAGGAACATGCAGTGCACAAATGGAAGGAAGGAAATAGAGGAAGGAGAAGAACTAGGATTAATATTTCAGAGAGAATGTTTTTCCCACCTCATGGCAGCTGTTTTAGTTACAGTGTAGTCCGCAGGTCAGGTTGGCGCCCATCTGGGTCCTCCATCAGGTCCAGCATGAAGGTTGGGTGAGGAGGTGGCGCAGCGCTGGCCCTCATTGTACATGTTTTGGCACCACTCCCACAGGTCCACACCCACGCTGCCCAGGGTCAGCCACAAAGCTGTGCTGCTACCATCTGTACAGCCAACACTCAAAACGCCATTGTCACTGTCCTCTGCTGTATGTTCACTACTCTACATACTTGCATCTATTCTTCTTAATGATATGCTTTTATAGGTCAAGTTGTTACATGTGCTTAGGGGAGTTACATTCCATGCTACAAGAACCAAAGGGGAATCCATATCATTACTTGAGTTTAAAGATTAGGTTAGAGGTACAAAAGAACCCTCTAAATGATGAAACACAGAAATAATATCCTAGAGGTGAGACAAGAGGAAATATAGATCTGCATGCCCTCAGTAGCAAAGGTTAGAAAGTGAAGGGCATGAATCTTTGTGCCCATTTGGCTGGAGTGAAGGACCACTCCATCTAACTGACATCAACAGACAAGAGACTAACTAGCATTACTGTGACCTATGCTCTTCCCTGCTATTCCCTACACTATGTAAATCTGTCAATATCCCTTGCCATGTATCCTCCGCACTACAGCCCAACTAGCTAGCACTTAATATTTCTACACTCAAGTAAATCTGTCTACTCCCCAACTAATGTTTCATGCGTTCATCACTCGACCCTCTGAGGTAGCTCCATCGGATTCCCTCGTTGTCCACCACCTTGGTAATGACATGTGGCTTGTGTACTCCACTTCACGCTGGATCACCTCCTTAGTGAAGCCTTGGCCGCCTGATCAGGTGATGGTGAAGTGCCGCTGGTTCCATTTGAGTTCCTTCAAGACGTCCCCTCACTCAACAGCTGGTCCACGTAAATTAGTTCTCCATCATTACTGTAACCTGTGAATAAGGACAACACTCTTACTGCTGATGAGACTATGAGTGCACTGTTGCTCCTTTTTCCTACTACTGGTACTGAATGTGAATAGAAGATGACACTGTATTACTACTGAGATGGGGCTCACCTATAATGTGCTGTTCCTCCTCTTTCTACTGGTATTGAATGCGAATGTCACTTACTGCTGATGAGAAATGATGCACTGTTGCTCCTCCTCTTCTACTGGTACTGAATGTGAACAAGATGACACTAGTTACTACTGGATGGGAATATAATACTGTTCCTTCTCTTTTCAACTGGGTACTGATTAGAAGTGCCAGTTACTTGTCCCACCAGCAACCAGTCTTATCTAGTTAAGTTCTTCATTAATAAACTCCAAAATACATGAATATAGACCCAGTTTAGAGCATCCTATTAAACATCATCTATCACAGTTTTGGCTCTGCTTTATTACCCCACATCTCAAGAAAGCTATGACTACAAAGGTGGATTTGGAAGCTTTTGAATGTCTTTTTTTTTCTTCTTTTCTTAAGGAACTTGAGGAATAACAACACATGTTCAGACAACACATCAGTGGTGGTCTTACTTGAAGGTTTTGAGGACTCACTGTCGTTCCTATATGGTAATTCTGCATCCTGACTAAAGATGA
>NW_026110633.1:87500-90161 GCF_024679095.1 Eriocheir sinensis | reverse complement strand
AAGCGAGTGGGGGGGGAAAGAAAAGGAAGACTATACATTGTTTTTACATTGCCAAGTATTTCGAACAATGGGGAAAAAAAGGGACAATAGCCAAACGAAAAGCACCTGAGGGGAAGCTAGACTTGGACGGAGGAGGAAGAAGAAAAGATGAATAAGCGAAACGGCCAAGAAAGTACAAATAGCCCAGTTTACAACGGTATTATCTACTAGGTATAAACACGAATGAAGAAGAATAAATTTTGATACCGACTAAAATCAAAAGCAGTTCAGAGCAACGAGCCAGCATTGCACCCTCCTAAAACACGCTTTCTACCTACGAGACCCTGCTCCATTTAACTCCAACTCTACTCCACTTTCGCTAATCCATCCATCTACTTATACAGACAGGCACGTAGGAGGCACCACGCATTTCATTATTATTTTGCACGTATCCCTCATCTCTCTCTCTCTCTCTCTCTCTCTCTCTCTCTCTCTCTCTCTCTCTCTCTCTCTCTCTCTCTCTCTCTCTCTCTCTCTCTCTCTCAATGCAATTACGATATTAAACGAAACACTGATACTCACTCTCTCTCTCTCTCTCTCTCTAATGTGACGAAAACAGGATATTTATGAGAACGAGATGAAAATGAGGCAAACTAAGTGAATGAGAGAGAGAGAGAGAGAGAGAGAGAGAGAGAGAGAGTGCAGGATGAAATGAGGCAAGGCGACGTTATGAGATGGATCAAAGAGGAGTTGAGAGTTAATAGAGCAGAGTGGAGGGAGAGAACTATGCAAGGGAGAGAGAGAGAGAGAGAGAGAGAGAGAGAGAGAGAGAGTCATCCTGGAAATGGGAGATGTAACGAGGTAAGTCTTCAGAGCGTGGGTGATGGAAAAGGAGGAGGAACAGGAGGAGGAGGAGAAGAAGGAGGAGGCTGTGTAAGTGGTGGTGTTAATATAATTGAGTATGAAGGATATTGTGGTGATGGTGATGATGGTGGTGGTGGTGGTGATGATGATGGTGATGATGATGATGATGGTAGTGGTGGTGGTGGTGGTGGTGATGATGGTGGAGGTGATGACTGTAGTGTGATAGGGAGAGTTATGTCGGTGTTCTCTCTCTCTCTCTCTCTCTCTCTCTCTCTCTCTCTCTCTCTCTCTCTCTCTCTCTCTCTCTCTCTCTCTCTCTCTCTCTCTCTCAGCCCCCTCCCCCACCTGTTGCAAGCTACCTTCCTCACTTAACTCAATCACTCAGTTAATCAATCACTCAATTAGTCAATCAGTCACTATTTTCAACCTTTATTTAAACACTTTTTCTCATTGTCATTTCTTATACTTCATAGTTTTCCCATTTTCCCCGTTTTTTCTTCATTCATAATCTGCACATTTTATTTTTCCGTATTCCTTTTTTCCTATACTATATTTTATTCATCTCCCTTATTCATCCCCTTTCCCTCCTTTGTTTCCTTTCCATGAACGTTTATTATATCTCCCTTTCTCTCTGTCTAATTCCATACCGCAAAAAGTCTTGACACGAACAGATGGCGGGGTGGCAACGCTCAGGTGGTTCTCTCTGCGTCCTTATAAATAAATAGATAAATGAATATATAAGTCGACTTGGTTTGAGGTGAAGTGGCTTTTGTTTCCGTAGGGCTATAAGCGCATTCATCTTTTTTTGCATATAGATTTCAGAAGTCTTTTATACGAACAGTGAATGCGTTTGAATGAGAGGAGGAGAAAGATGATTAGGAAAAGGAAGTATTATTAAGATTAGGGGTAGGAGTAAGAGGAAGGATAAGATTAGGAGGAGGAGGGTAAGTAGGAGTAGAAATAGGAGTAAGAGTAGATATAAGAAGAGGAGCAGGAGGAGGAGGCGGCGGAGGAAGAAGTTATGTAGGAGGAGGAAGAGGAGGAGGAGATAAACAACGAAGAAGAGGAAGAGAAGGAGAAAGTTAAGTAGGAAGAAGAAGAAGGAGGAGGAAAAGAGCGAGAAAGAAGAGAAGGATACGGACGGGAAGGAGTAGAAAAAGGAAAGCAAGAGCATTAAAGAAAAAGAGTAGAAGAGCAGAAAGGACAAAGAAAAGGAAACAGAAGGACGAGGAGGATAAAGAAGAGGAGAAGGAGGAGGAGGAGGAGGAAGAGAAGAAGTCAGAATATAAACAGGAGGAGTAAACCAAGAAGGAAGAAGAGGAATAGGAGAAGGGGGAGGAGAACGAGCAAATAGTAAAAGCGAAAACTATTACAAACCTCAACAAAAGACAAGTTAAAAAGTAAAACGTGCCAAAACAAACACACAAACGATATATTCATGAACTGAAGCTTAAAAACGCGTGATTGTGTGGCAGAGAGATGGATAAAGAATGAGGGGGAGGGAGAGAGAGAGAGGAGAGAAACAACCCGAAATCTCAATATGTATGCAAAAGAGGAGAGTGGGGGATAATTTTGTGTTGGTCTGTATTGCATTTGTTTCACAGTGGGGAGGAGGGAGAGAGAGAGACAGGGAGAGAGGGAGAGAGAGGAAAGGAGAGAGTGATTGGGGTAGAGTAAGAGGAAATCATTGAAGGGAGGGAAGGAGACGGAAGATAAATTGAGGGATAGGAAACGTAGAAAGAGTGCAATAAAGGAGAGAAAGGGAGGGAAATTTCAAAGGAGGGGAGAGAAAGGAGAAAAAAAAAAGATTAGTATAGG
>NW_026110633.1:75000-82500 GCF_024679095.1 Eriocheir sinensis | reverse complement strand
TGCGGAACAATAGTTTTATCCCATACGAATTAGATTGACGTTTTTATTGTAGAAAATGTGATATGGTACAGCAAGTTTGGTTCGGGTGTAACGCAGTGTGGTCGCTTTGAGGCAAGTGTTTCGGTTTATTCTCTCGAACGTGAAGTAATACGGGGATGTGAGAGTTAAAACAGGACTTGATATAATGGAAAAAAAGCATGAACAAAAAAAAATAACTGAGGCATGAGCAGAAATATAAACAAATGACAAACAGTTTACAGTCTTTTCCGAAATTCAAGAAGGAAGAGAAAAAGGAGTAGAAAAAAAAGGGCGGAGAAAGGAAGAGGAAAAAAGGAGAGGAAATGAAGAAGATAGGAGAGGTGAAAAAGAAGGAAGAAGAGGAAAGGAAGGAGCAGAAAAGAGTAAAGTAAAATGAAAAGAGGAAAAGTATAGTAAGAGGAAAGGAAACAGAAGGAAGAGCAAGAGGGAAAAAGAGTTAGGAGGAATTAAAAGATCATACAAGAAAACAACAAACAGAAATGCCATTGAAGGGGAAAAAACAAGAAACAAGAAAACAAACAGCAACTTAGGAGGAGGAGGAGGAGAAGGGGAGGAGGAGGAAAGCGGTAATAAATAAAGGGATAAGAACATAAGGACATTAGGACTTAAGGACATAAGGAGTCTGCAAGAGGCCTACAGGCTTATGCAAGGCGATCCCCTCAAACAAACAAAAATCCTTTACAAAAATAAAAGAAACAAAAATGAGGAAAATAGATTAAAAATATAGTAAAATAAAAATACGTAAGAAGAACATTGAATGGAAAATAATATAGATAAACAAAACTATCTCTCCTATATATTTGACATTGAAAAAGATAAATAAATGAAGAAAAAAAACAAGTAAAGTTGAGGAGAGGATAAGGTTTAGTGGTCCAGTGGTAGCGTTGTCGCCTTCTGTTTCCGTGTCAAAGGGTTCGATTCCCCGCGCCAGCCTCCGATCAGTTTCAATTCCTTGCTCTTTGAAGATTCTTGCGCCAATCGCTCACGGGTTTTCTGTGGCCTGTGTGCTCGTGTGTGTGTGTGTGTGTAACCGAGTCTGTACTGGATAAGCAATTTCCTTTCTGCTTTGTCCTCTCTTCCTTCCTCTATTCCCTCCTTCCTTCCTTCATTTCTTCCTTTCTTCCTTCCTTCCTTTCTGAATTGGATTACCTAACCATTCTGTCACACTTCTTTTACCTTCTCCCTTTTTCTCTGCCTTCCTTCTTTCTCACCTCCCTTCCATCCCTCCCTTCCTTCCTCCTTTCCTTCCTTTCTTCCTTTCTTCCTTTCTTCCTTTCTTCCTTCCTTCCTTTCGCAGTTCGATTACCTAACCATTCTGTCACACTTCTTTCACCTTTTCCTTTTTTTTCTCTTCCTTCTTTCTCACCTCCCTTCCTTCCTCCTTTCCTTCCTTCCTTCCTTCCTTTCTTCCTCTCTTCCTTTCTTCCTTCCTTCCTTTCGCAATTCGATTACCTAACCATTCTGTCACACTTCTTTCACCTTTTCCTTTTTTTTCTCTTCCTTCTTTCTCACCTCCCTTCCTTCCTCCTTTCCTTCCTTCCTTTCTTCCTTTCTTCCTTCCTTCCTTTCGCAATTCGATTACCTAACCATTCTGTCACACTTCTTTCACCTTTTTTTTTCTCTTCCTTCCTTCTTTCAAACCTCCCTTCCCTCCCTTCCTTCCTCCTTTCCTTCCTTCCTGTCTTCCTTCCTTCCTTTCTTCCTTTCTGTCCTCCCTTTCTCCCTTTACTTCTTCCCTTCCATCCTTCCATCTTTCCTTCCTTCCTTTCTAAATTGGGTCAGGTAATAGTTTTGTCACACTCTTTTGTCTCCTTTTTTTTCCCCTCCCTCTGTCCCTCCTTCTCTCCTTCCTTATCTACACATCAGAGACAGACATAGTAGCATTTATTCTTCTTCTTTCTCCTATCTTTTCTCTCATTCACTTCCTTTAACATCTCCTTTATCACCGTATCTTTTTTTTTCCTCCTTCCCTTTCCTCATCTATTACTTAAACACATCTTTCTCTCCCTCTTTCCACACTTTTCTTCAATATTCATTTTTTTTCTGCCGTTCTATATTCCTTTCATATCCCCTCCTCCTTCTTTTTTCCCTTCCTTCTTCCTCCTTTTCTCCACTTTCCTTTCCTTATCAATTGCCTATACATATCTCTCTCTCCTCTTCCTCTTTCTTGTCTTCTTTTCTCTTTTCTTTTTACTCCCTTTTATATGCGTTTCATTTTCTCCACCTCACCACATCAATATTTATCTACATGTCTTTTCCTTCCTTCTTTCTCTCTAAATCTCTCCTTTCACATTCACAATCTTTCCTCTCCTCAGCTTCTGTTCATCAATATCTATCACCCTCTCTTTTTTTTCTCCTCTTCTCTTTTTCAATCCTTCCTATCCCGTTCCTCTCCTTGCCTTTTCTTCTGTATTTGCTCATTCTCTCTCTCTCTCTCTCTCTCTCTCTCTCTCTCTCTCTCTCTCTCTCTCTCTCTCTCTCTCTCTCTCTCTCTCTCTCTCTCTCTCTCTCTCTCTCTCTCTCTCTCTCTCTCTCTCTCTCTCTCTCTCTCTCTCTCTCTCTCTCTCTCTCTCTCTCTCTCTCTCTCTCTCTCTCTCTCTCTTCTATTTCCTTAACACCAGTAACAGAGAGGATAGTGGTAACGCATTTTTCTTTCTCCATGTGTGTGTGTATCTTTCCTTCCTTCCTTCCTTCGTTCCTTCCATCTCCCCTTCCCTCTTTCACTGCCCTCGTTTCTCTCTCTCATGTCTATATATTTCTCTTCCATTTGCTTAGATTGGCTTTGCTTTCTTAGGCTCACTCGTCTTGACTCTGGTAAGGGTTTTTATCTTTTGTTTGTTTTTCCTTGATTCCACCTTGCAATATTATATTTTCCTTTCCTTCGCCGCTGTTTTCCTTCTTCATGCTTTCATATTCTCATTTTCGTTTACTTATCTTATTTCCTTCTCTCCTTTTCCTCCCTTTTAACGCTTTTTATATCTCTTGTTAGTCTTTCCTTTCTTCTTTACATCTTGCAGTTTACTTGTTTTCCTTTATTTCTCTATCTTATTTTCCTCACTTTTTTTACACATTCACCTTCGTATACTTACCCCATTTTTTTTTTCTCCCATGTATAGCTTTTTGTATTTTTTGTTAGTCCTTTCTTTCTTCCGTACACTTTCCAGTTTACTTGTTTATCTTATTTTCCTTTCTTTTTTTTACCTTCATCCTTCGTATACTTACTCATTTTTTCTCTCTCATCTTATCTTTAACTCACGCCATCTTTCTCTCTCTCCTCTTTCTCTTGTATATCTTTTTGTATCCTTTGTTTGTCCTTCTCTCACTCCCACTCGCTATTTACTTTTTTTTCTATTTCCCTATCTTTATCTCTCCTCATACCCTATTCTTTTCTTTCTCATCTTCCTAACTCAACTAATCTCTTCTCTTCCTCGCTCCGCTGTCCCTGTTACCTCTCACGTTACACATTTTTATTCCTCAACTACTTTTCATAACTTTCTCATTCTGTATTCTCAACTACTTTCGCCATATCCACACTGCCATTCCTCTCTCCCTCCCTCCCTCTCTCTGTCTCCCTCCTCCAGCTAATGTCTCCAACAACTTCTCTACTAACCCCATGCCTCCCTCACATCTTTCTCTTCTCTCTCTCTTTCTCTTCTGTCTCTGCATTCTCACGTATTCTGGCTGTATCCTCACTTCTCCTCCATTCTTTCTCCCTCTCTGTCTTTGCCTTCTTCAACTGCACTTCCTAACATCTCTGACGGTTCTTCTTTTTCTTCCCTTCCGCTACCACCTTTGTACTCTCCTCACTCCTCTCTCTGCTCTCTCCATTCTCACCTACTCTGACAGTATTCCCACCTCCCTTGTACTTTCCCTCCTTCTCTCTCTCTCTTCCCTGTCTCTCAAGTACTGTCCCAAACATCTCTGACAGTTCCTTTTTTTCCCTTCCTTTACTACCTTCGTACCTCTCCCACACACCTTAGTAAGCTCTCACCTTCTCTACCTTTCCTTCTCTCCTCTCCTCCCCTCGTCATGACACTTACCTATCTGGCTATATTTTTTCTTCCTCCATTCCTCCCTTTCACCATGTCTCCTTCCTACTCCTCTACCTGACACCTTTCTGAGTACCCAACGCTTTTTCCTCCTTCAAAACCTCCATTTCACGCTTGTAGACTCACACCTTTCCCTTATTTCTCTTCTTCATTCCTCCCTTTCATCTTTCGTAAATTCACAATATCCCTACCTTTTCTTTCTCTCCTTCCTGACACCTTTCTGAGTACTCAACACTTTTTCCTCCTTCAAAACCTCCATTTCACGCTTGTAGACTCACACCTTTCCCTTTTTTCTCTTCTCCATTCCTCCTTCTCCTTCCCACCCCTCTACCTGACACCTTTCTGAGTAACCAAACCTCTTTCCGCCCTCAACACCCCCATTTCCCACCAGTAGACTCACACCTTTCCCTTCGTTCTCTTTCCTCCAGGGACAGGAACGGTTGTCATTCGCTTGTCCGACGTGAACGACAACTCGCCGCGTCTGGCCCGGAAGCAGTGGGACTTGACGGTGCAGGAGACGTGGGGCGACAGGCAACCCGAGAACACGACACTCCTGGAGATTGCCGCGGCGGACAGGGACACGGCCAACTACTTCTACTACAGGGTGAGTGGCTGAAGGAGGGAAAGAAGGTGAGAAAGAAGGTGAAGTTGGGGGCATGTGGTACAGCTTTGCGTGGCCTCAGTGCTCGTTTCCGTCACATTGGCCCTTAAGATTGTAGAGGGTAAGAAGAATGTGTTTTTTTGGTGGGAAAGAAAGGTTGCAATTAGTGTTAAGATTAAGGTAAGCGGTATAAGAGGCAGAGAGCATGCTACATCTGCGCGTGGCCTTGGTGCTCAACTCCGTCCCATTGCCCCTTATGATTGATGGATAAGAACATAGGATGAAGAATACATGTTAGTTAGGGAACGAAAGGGCAGAATAGGCATTACAAAGAGTAGTTCAGAGATAACAGCGAGAGATCAAGGTTACCGTAAGAGAAGGAAGACCATCGTTAGGAACTTTTAGTAAATAGTTAACGACGGCAAAAACTGTCTTATTAATAGGTGTAGAAAAGGAAGAAGAGGCGTTAAGATGAATAGGTAAGAGAGATGAGATAATAAAATCGAAGTTACAGTAAAAAAAGAAAGAACTTTTACGATATAGTTAAAAAAGGAGAAAAGTGTCTCAGATATTTCTTTTTTTATATAGTGAGAAAAGAACACGAGATATTAAGAGGTAGAAAACAAGCAGAAACTAAATTAAAACAGGTATAACAGGTATAACAAGATATTTAGTAGAGAGAGAGAGAGAGAGAGAGAGGAAAAGCGGGAATACGTGAGAAAGAGGATAATGCTTGTGTAATTAGATAATGAGAGATATTTGCATGAATTTACCGGAGATATAGAGATTAGGGACAAAGCGAGAGAGAGAGAGAGAGAGAGAGAGAGAGAGAATGAGAAAAAGATGTATAAAAGAAAGAGTAGAGGCGAGAGAGAGAGAGAATAATAACGATGAATATGTAAGTGTTTGTGAGTGGATTATGATAATGCAAACCGTTGAAATCATGAGGAGGGAAGTTGTTGAGGGTTAAATGGAGAAAGATGTGACTGTCTTATAAGTGTTGAAGAATAGGATGGGGGAAGGAGAAGGAAGAGAAAGAAAGGGATATTAACCAAAGACAGGAGAGAGTTTTATGGAGGAGGAAAAGAGGGAAAAAGGCAGATAAAAAAAGAAGAAAAAACTCATGTAGATAAGCTTGAAATATTATTATTGTTAGTAGAAGTAGTAGTAGTAGTAGTAGTAGTAGTAGTAGTAGTAGTGGTAGTATCATTATTACATATATTTTCTCTACAACTACTACTTCTACTACTACTACTACTACTACTACTACTACTACTACTACTACTACTACTACTACTACTGCTACCACCTATTATATTCTCTCTCTCTCTCTCTCTCTCTCTCTCTCTCTCTCTCTCTCTCTCTCTCTCTCTCTCTCTCTCTCTCTCTCTCTCTCTCTCTCTCTTCCGTAGTGGTAAATAATGATAATGCGAAAGAAACTGTGGAGAGAAAATTCACAACTCAGATAAATGACGTGAAAGAAAGTCTGATGTACGGTGAGAGAGAGAGAATAAACCTTGCGTGAGATAAGAAAGTAAAGTGATAGAGGACGTAGTTAGTAGTTAGTGAATGGGAGTTTTATTCAAGTAATGATAGTAATTATGATAATGATTATCATAACAATGCACTACTACTACTACTACTACTACTACTACTACTACTACTACTACTACTACTACTACTGCTACTACCACTACTACTACTACTTCTACTATCATTACAATTACTACAACACACACACACACACACACACACAGACATACCCCCCACACACACACAAACAACCCCCCCATCCCCCATCCCCCCTCCTTCCCCCTACATTACCTAAGCTAATCCATCACACTCTGCCCCATTATATATGCAGCCTCTTCAATGGTCTCTTAAGGGGGCAGACAGGGTAATCGCACGTTGTTTTCCTTCGCTATTAGACGCAGAGATTTAGGAGGTCTCCGAGGCAAGTTCAGGGCCATTTAGCTGAGTGATATTTTCCTCTTAAGCTCAAATTGTCTCTTTCTCTCCTTCTCTCTTGCTTGAAATTACGAGTATCTTCCGCTCCTCTCTCTCTCTCTCTCTCTCTCTCTCTCTCTCTCTCTCTCTCTCTCTCTCTCTCTCTCTCTCTCTCTCTCTCTCTCTCTCTCTCTCTCTCTCTCTCTCTCTCTCTCTCTCTCTCTCTCTCTCTCTCTCTCTCTCTCTCTCTCTCTCTCTCTCTCTCTCTCTCTCTCTCTCTCTCTCTCTCTCTCTCTCTCTCTCTCTCTCTCTCTCTCTCTCTCTCTCTCTCTCTCTCTTAACTGTTTTATTTATTTTTCTATCTAATTCCTGTAATCCTCCCTTCGCCCTCTCTTTACATTCCCTTAATTTTATCACTTTTCCTTTTTCCATCTCTCGTTGTCTCAGGTTTTTATTGCAAGGGTTTTTTTTTCCTCTTCCCACGCTGCTTGCTTGACTTCAGCTTTATACAATTTTTTTTTCTTTTTTTTTTTTCTTTTTTTTTTTAGGGGGGCTTTTTCACCGTTCCTTTTATTCGTCATCTGCCGTCAGACGCACTCAAACACACTTTTACACACACACACACACACACACACACACACACACACACACACCACCTTTGACATTCGGCATTTCCTCTCTTCCATTTTTTTCCCCTTCCCTTTCCCTCCCCACGCAAACACCCACTAAACAATTTCTACTTCCCCTCTTCCCTCCTTCCCACACCTTCTTTCCTCCCCCCCCCCTCCCATCCCACACCACCTTTGACATTTGGTATTTTCATCTTTTCTCCTTTCTCCCTTTCCTTCCCTTCTTTCCCCAGAC
>NW_026110633.1:12500-70000 GCF_024679095.1 Eriocheir sinensis | reverse complement strand
TCAGGTGAAGAAATTTACAGAAAAAAGCTGTGATAAAGGGATTGTATATAGTTAGTCAGTTGCTGAAAAATATTTCTGCGGTGAGAAATTTACAGAAGAACTGTGCATATATATATTATTCAACCTCATTTTTTTATTAGGCTTTTCTTCTGTAAAATTCTTAGCCCTTGCAATATTTTTCTTACCAACTGATTAACTATATATAACCATCCTTTTATGGGCATTAATTATTGGCAGACTATAAAAACGCTATTCTCTTCTTACAACGTCCCTTTATTCATTAGGATTCTTCCGTAAAGTTCTCTACCGCTGAAATATTTTTTGTAACTGGATAAACTATATATATATATATATATCTTCCTTCAACCTCATTTTATTTATTACTTTTTCTTCTGTAAATTTCTCTAGCACTTCAATATTTTTCTTAGCAACTGATTAACTATATACAACCTCCTTTATTTATTATATTATCTAAAACGCTATTCTCTTCTTTCAACCTTCCTTTATTCATTAGGCTTCTTCCGTAAATTTCTCTACCATGAAATATTTTTTTAGCAACTGGATAAACTATATACAACCTACTTTTATTGATGCAGCTTTTTCTTCTTCAAATTTCTCTAACGCTGTAATATTTTCTTGCAACTGATAAACTATCTAAACGCCCTCTTTTCCTATTTTAACCTCCTTTTATTTATTTAGCTTCCTCTGTAAATATCTCTACCTGCAAATATTTTCTTAGCCACTGGACCAATTATTTATATATATATATATATATATATATATCATATATATCTATATATATATATATATATATATATGTATATATATATATATATATATATATATATATATATATATATATATATAAATATATATAAGACAAATATTCAGAGAGTAGAAAATGAAAAAAGCCTAATAAATAAAAGGAGGTTAGTATAGTTGATCCAGTTGCTGAAAAAATATTCAAGCAGTGAAATTACAGAAAACCTAATAAATAATGAGTACATACTATTCCTGTATTTTCTTTTCTTTCCTTTTTGTTTTACTCGTGTTTTTTCTCTTAAAAGACAGTTAAGAAAAAACATATCGGACAGTTTTGGTGTTGTGGACGTTAATAATTCTTGGCGGACTAAAGAAAAAACAAATATAAATCTTCGTACTGGATTACATTTCTACAGTGAATTAAGTGATATATATATATATATATATATATATATATATATATATATATATATATATATATATATATATATATATATCTATATATATATATATATATATATATATATATATATATATATATATACATATCTCTTCCTTCAACCTCATTTATTTATTAGGCTTTTTCTTCTTAAATTCTCTACTGCAATATTTTTATGTAACTGATTAACTATATATAACCTCCTTTTATTTATTATACGATCTATATTCTCTTCTTATCCTTTATTCATTCTTCTTCCGTAAGTTCTCTAAAATATTTTTTAAGCAACTGGTAACTATACTCTTCCTTCAACCTCATTTATTTATTACGCTTTTTCTTCTTTAAATTTCTCTAGCTTCAATATTTTCTTAGCAACTGATAAACTATCTAAACCCTCCTCTTCTAACCCAACCTCCTTTTATTATTTGGCTTCCTCTGTAAATATCTACCTTACAAATATTTTCTGAGTACTGGACCAATTATATATATGTACTGTATATATATATATATATATATATATATATATATATATATATATATATATATATATATATATATATATATATAAACATGTATATATATATATATATATATATATATATATATATATATATATCTTCATTTTTTATTTAATAGGCTTTCATAAATTCTCAGCATACAATATTTTTCTTAACCTTTAATTAACTATATACAACTCTTTTATTATACTATCTAAAACTATTCTTCTTTCAACCTCCCTTTATTAGTTAGCTTCTTCCGTAAATTTCTCCACTGAAATATTTTTTAGCAACTGGATAAACTATACCAACCTACTTTTATTGTGTACTTTTCTTCTTTAATTTCTCTAACGCTGTAATATTTTTCTTCGCAATGATTCTTCCTTACAACCTCCTTTTATTTATTATATTATCTAAACTTTTATATCTAAACGCCCTCCTCTTCCTTCAACCTCCTTTATTTGTTGGCTTCCTCTGTAAATATCTCTACCTCACAAATATTTTCTTAGCCTGAGACCAATTATTTATATATATATGTAATATATATATATATAGATATATATATATATATATATATATATATATATATATATATATATATATATATATAGTTTCTCCGTCAGTTGCTGAAAAAATTTTCCAGGAAGATGAAAAATTACAAGAAATATAATAAGGAGGTTATAATGAAAAATTGCATTATTTATGAATAATGAGAGGTACATTCTAATTTCTTTATTTTCTTTTCTTTCCTTTTTTGTTTTCCTTTTTGTTTTATAAATGTTTTTCGTGTTTTCTCTTAAAGACAGTTAAGAAAAAACATATCAGACGGACTTTTGATGTTGTGGACGTTAAGTTTAGTGTTGTGGTTAATAATAATTCTTGTGGACGTTCGGCAGCCGGACCTAAAAATAGTAATCTTCGTTGTGTACTGGTTACATTTTCGGACTTGGACTAAAAGAAAACCTTCAAAACAAAAATAAAATTCGTTGTAGCCAACAATATACTTCTTTGAATTAAAGTGATATATATATATATATGTATATATATATATATATATATATATATATATATATATATATATATATATATATATATATATATATATATATATATATATATATATATATATATATATATATATATATATATATATATATATATATATATATATATATACATATGATTGTTTTTATATATATATTTCTTCTTGAAATTTATATATATATATAAACAAAGGAGGTTAACCTGATCCCGGTTGCTGAAAAATATTGGCTGCAGGTGAAATTATATTGTGTGATATACTATATAAGCTGCTATATATTGCTTTTATATATACTATCTAAAACCTTTATTCATTGGCTTCTTCCAAGCAAAGTTTCTCTACTGCTGAAATATTTTTTACATTTAACTCGTGTTTACTAGCGCTGCAATAACGCCAACGTAATTGACACAGCACTCGCTTTTATTTGTTATGCTATATAAAACGTTTCTCTTTACGTCCCTTTACAACTAATTGAATACCTTCGAGTTCTCTACTCGCTTAAAATATTTTTGCCAACTTCAGTTGGTAGGCTTCTTCCCGTAAAGTTCTCTGCCGCTGAAATATTTTTTAGCAACTGGATAAACCTGGTCTTCTTATACTTCAACCTAACCTCATTTTATTTATTGCACTTTTCTTTGTAACGAATTTCTCCTAAAAAAAAACACTTCAATATTTTTCTTAGCAACTGATTAACTATATACAACCTCCTTTTATTTATTATATTATCTAAAACGCTATTCTCTTCTTTCAACCTTCAGCTATTAATTAAACTTCTCCGTAAATTTCTCTACCGCTGAAATATTTTTTTAACTGGATAAACTATATACAACCTACTTTTTATTGATACATCTTTCTTCTTCAAATTTCTCTAACGCTGTAATATTTTCTTAACAACTGATAAACTATCAACGCCTCCTTTTCCTTCAACCTCCTTTTATTTATTTGGCTTCTCTGTAAATATCTCTACCTCACAAATATTTTCTTAGCTGGACCAATTATATATATATATATATATATATATATATATATATATATATATATATATATATATATATATATATATATATATATATATATATATATATATATATATATATATATATATATATATATATATATATAATAATATGTATATGTAACAGCAACATATGTATATATATATATGTGGCATACCATATATACCTGCTCATATATATATATATATATGTGCTGCATATATATATATATATATATATAGTCAGTTTCTAAGACAAATATTTCAGATGAAAAATTTACAGAAAAAAAATAATAAATAAAAAGAGGTTATATAATTAATCCAGTTGCTGAAAAATATTTAAGCAGGTGAAAAATTACAGAAAAACCTAATAAATAATGAGAGGTACATACTATTCCTGTATTTTTCTTTTCTTTCCTTTTTGTTTTACTCGTGTTTTTCTCTTAAAAGACAGTTAAGAAAAAACATATCAGACAGTTTTGGTGTTGTGGACGTTAATAATTCTTGGCAGGACTAAAGAAAAAACAAAATAAATCTTCGTTGTACTGGATTACATTTCGTACGGTGAATTAAAAGTGATATATATATATATATATATATATATATATATATATATATATATATATATATATATATATATATATATATATATATATATATATATATATATATATATATAACCTCATTTTATTTATTAGGCTTTTTCTTCTGTAAATTCTCTAGCGCTGCAATATTTTGCTGATTAACTATATAAACCTCCTTTTATTTATTATACGATCTAAAACGCTATTCTCTTCTTACAACGTCCTTTATTCATTAGGCTTCTTCCGTAAGTTCTCTACCATGAAATATTTTTTGCAACTGATAAACTGTCTAAACATATCTCTTCCTTCAACCTCATTTTATTTATTACACTTTTCTTCTGTAAATTTCTCTAGCCTCAATATTTTTCTTAGCAACTGATTAACTATATAACCTCCTTTTATTTATTATATTATCTAAAACCTATTCTCTTCTTACAACGTCCCTTTATTCATTAGGCTTCTTCCGTAAAGTCTCTCTACCGCTGAAATATTTTTTAGCAACTGGATAAACTATACTCTTCCTTCAACCTCATTTATTTATTACTTTTCTTCTGTATTCTCTAGCGCTTCAATATTTTCTTAGCAACTGATTAACTATATACAACCTCCTTTTATTTATTATATTATCTAGCTATTCTCTTCTTTCAACCTACTTTTATTGATACGGCTTTTTCTTCTTCAAATTTCTCTAACCTGTAATATTTTTCTAAACCGATAAACTATCTAAACGCTCCTTTTCCTTCAACCTCACTTTTATTTATTTGGCTTCTCTGTAAATATCTCAACCTCACAAATATTTTCTTAGCCACTGGACAATTATTTATATATATATATATATATATATATATATATATATATATATATATATATATATATATATATATATATATATATATATAGTCAGTTTCTAAAATATTTCAGAAAAATTTGAAAAGCCTAATAAATAAAAGGAGGTTGATAAATCAGTTTGAAAAGAAAATATTTCAACTGTGAATGAAATTACAGAAAAAACTAATAAATAATGAGGTATACTATTCCTATATTTTTTTCTTTTCTTTCCTTTTTGTTTTACTCGTGTTTTCTCTTAAAGACAGTTAAAAAAAAACATATCGGACGGTTTTGGTGTTGTGGACGTTAATAATTCTTGGCCGGACTTAAGAAAAAAACAAATATAAATCTTCGTTGTACTGGATTACATTTCGTACGGTGAATTAAAGTGATATATATATATATATATATATATATATATATATATATATATATATATATATATATATATATATATATATATATATATATATATATATATATATATATATATATATATATATATATATATATAGGCTTTTTCTTCTGTAAAATTCTCTTGCGCTGCAATATTTATATTAGCAACTGATTAACTATATAACCTCCTTTTACTTATTATACTATCTAAAACGCGATTCTCTTCTTACAACGTCCCTTTATTCATTAGGCTTCTTCCGTAAAGTGCTCTACCGCTGAAATATTTTTTTTAGCAACTAGATAAACTATACTATTCAACCTCATTTTATTTATTACGCTTTTCTTCTGTAAATTTCTCTAGCGCTTCAATATTTTTTCTTAGCAACTGATTAACTATATACAACCTCCTTTTTTATTATATTATCTAAAACGCTTTTCTCTTCTCTCAACCTTCCTTTATGAATTAGGCTTCTTCCGTAAATTTCTCTACCGCTGAAATATTTTTTTTAGCAACTGGATAAACTATATACAACCTACTTTTATTGATACGGCTTTTTTCTTCTTCAAATTTCTCTAACGCTGTAATATTTTTCTTAGCAACTGAAAAACTATCTATACACTCCTCTTCCTTCAACCTCCTTTTATTTATTTGGCTTCCTCTGTAAATATCTCTACCTCACAAATATTTTCTTAGCCACTGGACCAATTATTTATATATATATATATATATATATATATATATATATATATATATATATATATATATATATATATATATATATATAGACAAATATTTCAGAGTAGAAAATTTACAGAAAAAAAGCTAATAAATAAAGGAAGTTATATATGATCAGTTGCTGAAAAAATATTTAAGCGGAACAGGTGAAGAAATAATAAATAATGAGAGGTACATTCTATTCCTGTATTTTCTTTTTCTTTCCTTTTTGTTTTTTACTCGTGTTTTCTCTTAAAGACAGTTAAGAAAAAAACATATCGGACAGTTTTGGTGTTGTGGACGTTAATAATTCTTGGCGGACTAAGAAAAAAACAAAATAAATCTTCGATTGTACTGGATTACATTTCCTACGGTGAATTAAAGTGATATATATATATATATATATATATATATATATATATATATATATATATATATATATATATATATATATATATATATATATATATATATATATATATATATATATATATATATATATATTTATTTATTAGGCTTTTTCTTCTTAAATTCTCTAGCGCTGCAATATTTTCTTAGCAACTGATTAACTATATATAACCTCCTTTATTTATTATACTATTTAGCGTCCCTTTATTCATTATTACTCGTAAAGTTCTCTACTGAAATATTTTTTTTTAGCAACTGGATAAACTAAACCTTCATTCAACCTTATTTATTTAATACGCTTTCTTATGTAAATTTCTCTAGCCTTCGATATTTTTTTCTTAGCAACTGATTAACTATATACAACCTCCTTTTATTTATTATACTATTTAAAACGCTATTCTCTTCTTTCAACCTCCCTTTATTCATTAGGCTTCTTTCGTAAATTTCTTTACCGCTGAAATATTTTTTTTAGCAACTGGATAAACTATATACAACCTACTTTTATTCATACGGCTTTTCTTCTTTCAAATTTCTCTAACGCTGTAATATTTTCTTAACAACTGATAAACTATCTAAACGCCTCCTCTTCCTTCAACCTCCTTTTATTTATTTGGCTTTCCTCTGTAAATATCTCTACCTCAACAAATATTTTTCTTAGCCACTGGACCAATTATTTATATATATATATATATATATATATATATATATATATATATATATATATATATATATATATATATATATATATATATATATATGATCAGTTTCTATGTACAAATATTTCAATTGAATTACAGATAAAACAATAAATAAAAGAAGGTTAATATAAATTGATCAGTTCCTATTTTTTCTTAAAAGACAGTTAAGAAAAAACATATCGGACGGTTTTGAATTATTGTGGACGTTAATAATTCTTGGCGAAATAAAGAAAAAACAAAATAAATCTTCGTTGTACTGGATTACATTTCGTACGGTGAATTAAATATATATATATATATATATATATATATATATATATATATATATATATATATATATATATATATATATATATATATGTATATATATATATATATATATATATTATTTTTTCTTCTGTAAAATTCTCTAGCGCTGCAATATTTTTCTTAGCTGATTAACTATATATAACCTCCTTTTATTTATTATACTATCTAAACACTATTCTCTTCTTTCAACCTCCCTTTATCCATTAAACTTCTTCCGTAAATTTCTCTACTGCTGAAATATTTTTTTAGCAACTGGATAAACTATACAACCTACTTTTATTCATACGGCTTTTTTCTTCTTCAAATTGTAACGCTGTAATATTTTCTTCATAAGCTATCTAAACTGTATAAATATCTCAACCCCACAAATATTTTTCTGAGCCACCGCACCAATTATATATCTATATATATATATATATATATATATATATATATATATATATATATATATATATATATATATATAAGTAGAAAATTTACAGAAAAAAGCCTAATAAATAAAAAGAAGTCGTATAAAGATTGATCCAGTTGCTGAGAAAATATTTCTGCAATGAAAATTTACGAAAAACCTAATAAATATAGAGAGGTACATACTATTCCTGCTTTCTTTTCTTTCCTTTTCATCTTTTGTTTATTCATTTTTCTCTAAAAGACAGTTAAGAAAAAACATATCAGACACAATTTTAATGGACGTTAATAATTCTTGAAAATAAAAGAAAAAAACAAAAATAAATCTTCGTTGTACTAGATTACATTTCGTACAGTGAATTAAAGTGATATATATATATATATATATATATATATATATATATATATATATATATATATATATATATATATATATATATATATATATATATATATATATATATATATATATATATATATATATATATATATATATATATATATATATATATATATATTCAACCTCATTTTATTTATTAGGCTTTCTTCTAATTTCTCTAGCGCTGCAATATTTTCTTAACTGATTAACTATATATAACCTCCTTTTATTTATTATACTATCTAAAACGCTATTCTCTTCTTTCAACGTCCCTTTATTTATTAAACTTCTTCCGTAAATTTCTCTACCGCTGAAATATTTTTAGCAACTGGATAAACTATATACAACCTACTTTTTTATACGGCTTTTTCTTCTTCAAATTTCTCTAACCACTGTAATATTTTTCTTAACAACTGATAAATATCTACTCCTCTTCCTTCAACCTCCTTTTATTTATTTTGCTTTCTCTGTAAATATCTCTACCTAAATATTTTCTTAGATGGACCAATTTATATATATATATATATATATATATATATATATATATATATATATATATATATATATATATATATATATATATATATATATATATATATATAATCAGTTCTTTTCTTCTGTAAATTTCCTACTGCAATATTTTTCTTACCAACTGGATCAACTTATATATAAATATATATATGGTAGAAATATATATAGAAATATATATATATATATAGGAGGTATAACCTGGTAATCCAGTTGCTGAGAAACTTTTCTACTTTAGATATTTCTAGCAGTGAAATATTACAGAACTAATAAATAATATACAACCTACTTTTATTTATTATACTATGCTTTTCTCTTCTTTAACCTCCTTCATATTTGTTGAAGCTTATTCTGTAAATTTCTCTTAAAATACAGTTACAAAAAAACATATCGGACAACCTACTTTTATTGTTGTAGACTTTTTCTTCTACAAATTTCTCTACCGGATTTTCTTAAAGTAAAAAACAACCTTATCTCCTCAATAAATCTTCGTTGTATTGGATTACATTTCGTCACAATATCTTAGCCACTGGACCGATTATATATATATATATATATATATATATATATATATATATATATATATATATATATATATATATATATATATATATATATATATATATATATATATATATATATATATATATATATATATATATATATATATATATATATATATATATATATATATATATATATATATATGAATTTCGAGAAAAAAATATTGATCCAGTTGCTGAAAATTTCTCTAACATGACGATAAAAAACATCAATAAATAATGGGAGGTACATACTATTCCTGTATTTTTCTTTCTTTTTCCTTTTCATCTTTATTTTATCGTGTTTTTCTCTTAAAGACGATTGAAAAAAATATATCGGACAGTTTTGGTTGTTGTGCACGTTAATAATTCTTGCGGACTAAAAAAACAAAAATAAATCTTCGTTACACTGGATTACATTACGTGCGGTGATTAAAATTATATATATATATATATATATATATATATATATATATATATATATATATATATATATATATATATATATATATATAATATTTTTCTTAGCAACTGTTTAACTATATATATATATATATATATATATTTATTTATATATACATCTTAGCCACTATATATATATATATATATATATATATATATATATATATATATATATATATATATATATATATATATATATATATATATATATATATATATATATATATATATATATATATATAATGATTTCAGGTACATTGCCAAAAACCGGTTTCATATAATTTTAACAATCATATGTCATTTCTCTCTAATTTCTGCTTTTAATAAATTTTAATGCTCAAAATATATTATTACTTTTTTTCGTCCTTTTTAGCTCTGAAGCAGGTGCGCACGTAAATATTAGTTCATATTATAATTTTAACCTTCATATACCATTTTACTTATTAATATCTGCTTTCAATAATTTCCACTGCTCAGTAATATATTATCATTAGTTTTTAGTCCTTCTTAAGCTCTGAAACTGAGTGCGCTACATACAAGCGGATTTCATAATACAGTTTTAACCTTCATATGACATTTTCCTCATTAATCTCTTCTCATAATTCTCACTGCTCAAAAATATATTATCATTAGTTTTTCGTCCTTTTTTAACCCTAGAACTGTAACATGGCTGAAGTCTTCCCATTACCACTGTCTTTACTTTTTTTATATTCGAATAAATAAATAAATAAATATATATATATATATATATATATATATATATATATATATATATATATATATATATATATATATATATATATATATATATATATATATATTTTATTTATTAGGCCTTTTCATTATAAATTTCTCTGAAATATTTTTCTTTAACTGGATCAACTATATATATATATATATATATATATATATATATATATATATATATATATTATATATATTGGATCAACTATATATATATATATATATATATATATATATATATATATATATATATATATATATATAGTATATATATATATATATATATATATATATATATATATATATATTGTTTCCACGGATTATCTAAACTCTGATAATATTATCGTGTTCAGGAAATTTATGTCAGCTGTTATTTTTTCTTCTTCAACGCCAGTGTAATTCTGTAAAATAATCAAATGAAGTAAAGCAGTAAACATTCATAACAACCATGACCTATTTTATACTCGCCTTATGTTATTTATATTTGTTAATCTCAAATTTATTCATTACAGTTCCAATGCACTTCCATTCTAAGTTTATTGATGAAGGAAAGAAGTAACTATTACGCAAGACAGTGAACCACAGATAAAACTGAAAACTTGGAGTGCGGAAAGTCCAGCGGATGGAAGGCGAGAAGGGACGCAATGAGGTTATCCTTCCACCTCGGAGTAGATTGCAAACGTACTTGTTGCAATACATAAGAGATGAAATTGCCGTGTCAGAGAATATTCTGTCAAAAATTTATTGGTACACAACTGTAACACATCGACCCCAGAAAAGTTAGACTATTTCATGAAACATTTCATTGGGATATGTTATACAACTTCCTCACTAAATAGCTACTAACTTTGATAGCATCAAATGTTTGACAGAATAATCTCTTCTGAAGTTTCAGCTGCGTACGAACAATGAGATTTCATATATATATATATATATATATATATATATATATATATATATATATATATATATATATATATATATATATATATATATATATAGTTTATTGTAATTGTTGTAGAATGATAAAATGTGTTTGTTTATAAGATCATCAGACTAAGGACAAAGTACATTCCTACTGGAGGTAATTCAAATAATATAATATCAATAGCCTACTCTCTCTCGTGACGACATCATCAAAAGTATCTTTGTGAATCTTTCATTCTTTTACAGACTATCCATTACTAACAAGCAAATAAGGTTTCGAATGATGAAGTTTAATTATTGAGGAAGTTTACCCATAAAAATATACCGTAATAATTATTATAAACGTACAGTGATGGAACAAAAGAAAGGGTGTGAAAAGCCGGGTGGCTCATGGCAGTCCTCTAGCCAAGCCACCCGGGCAGCTCCTACTATAAGGTTAAGTCATCATCATTCTCTACATTGCCAGAATCACCAGCCTTTAGTATTGTTCACGGCAGCACTAAAGTCCTCCACTGCCTCCTCCACTTCTCTATCTCTCTCTCTCTCTCTCTGATATTAATACGCTCCATCCTTCTGCAAAAATTCTAATTCCCTCCCTTTATCTGGTTCTTTGTTACTTGGGTTTAGCTTTCTCAATCTTTCTCTGTTCGATATTGGTGCACTTCGTCCTTCTCTGACTAACATTCTAATTCGATCTCACTACCTGTTTTTTTCTCATATTCTGGTTTTTCTTTCTTTCACTCTGGTATTAGTGCACTCCATCCTTCTGCAAACATTCTAATTCCCCATATCTTTACCTTCTTCTCTTTTGATATTGCTACGTACGTTATTTTTATCAGTTCTATGCAAGATATGACATTTTCAATCTCCTTGCTTACTCTTTATCTGCATTAGAACATCTTATCCCCTTGACTGCAGATTTCCTACAAGAAGACATCACCAAGCTACAGAAATGGAACAAAAAGTGGCTGCTACAATTCAATGAAGACAAATGTAAAGCCATGCATCTTGAGAGGGGAAATCCAGCGTACCAATCCCACATGGGAAACACTCCACTATCCACCACAGAGGCAGAGAAAGACCTGGGAGTATATGTTACCAGGCTACCAGTGAAAGTCAAATCCGTGACAATCGCAGCGAACGGGTTAACATCTGCTGTGTGTCTTTACCCCTTGACTGTGGATTTCCTACCAGAAGACATCACCAAGCTACAGAAACGGAACAAATAACATCTGCTGTGTGTCTTTACCCCGTGACTGCGGATTTCCTACAAGAAGACATCACCAAGCTACAGAAATGGATCAAAAAGTGGCTGCCACAATTCAATGAAGAAAAATGTAAAGCCATGCATCTTGAGAGCGGAAATCCAGCGTACCAATACCACATGGGAAACACTCCACTATCCACCACAGAGGCAGAGAAAGACCTGGGAGTGTATGTTACCAGGCTACCAGTGAAGGGATATCCAGCACACCAATACCACATGGGAAACACTCCACCATCCACCACAGAGGCAGAGAAGGACCTGAGAGTGTATGTTACCAGGCTACCAGTGAAAGCCAAATCCGTGACAATCGCAGCGGACGGGTTAACCTCTGCTGTGTGTTGTGTACCCCATGATATTCACTTTCCTATATATTCGTAATCAATTCGGGAGTAGCCATAAAGGTGTGGTGACCAGGTAACCGCGGATTAATTAGCGAACCTTACGTGTGGCCACAAAGAACCTCGTGCCCCGTGCAACCATACGACTCTGTTGGTGGTTATTATTGCGCTGGGCTGCCGGACATGTTTTTTTTTCTTTCCGCTAATCAGTTTCCGTAATTGATATTGGAAGCAAGCGCCGTCATCATTCCTCTGTGCAGCCATATGAGGAAATTACTGACCATTATCGTGCGAATTTGACCTTTTTTTTTTATCTCTTCCCCTAATCAGTTAAATTTGTTAATATAGAAACCCAATCTCATCATTCCTCTGTGCAGCCATATGACGAAATTACTGACAATTATCGTGCGAATTTGACCTTTTTTTATCTCTTCCCCTAATTAGTGAAAGTGGTTAATATAGAATCTAAATCTTATTATTCTTCTGTGCAGCCGTACAACGAAATTACTGACGATTATTGAGCGAATTAGACCTTTTTTTATCTTTTTCTATCTTGCTTTCTCTTTCTTTTTTTTTTCCAATTCTTCACTTTTTCTGTTTTCCTTCTTTTCCTCAATTAGTGTTTCCTATTTCTCTACTTTCTTTCTTTCCAATTCTTCACTTTTTCTGTTTTCTTCTTCTTCTATTCCTCTCCCCTTTCGTCACCAACTCCTTTTTTACCCTCCTATCCTCCAATCTATCTTCTTCCCTTTCCTTCTCTTTTCCTTATTCTTCCCACCTTCTATTACTTTTCCTCTTGTTATCTATTTACAATTTACTAACTCATGCATCATACAACTTCGTGCAGCCAACATCCACCGGAATCACGTAACATTACTCTCGATTATGGTGCAAGATTGACTTATTTTATTATCTTCCTCTTAATCAGTTCAAGTATTAATGGTAAAAACCGAACGTGCATCAGCTGTATAGTCCTCAAACTCATTCAAACTCATTCACCTAAACTATTTAATATTACTGTCGGTCATCATGCGAGACTGACTTTTTATTTCTCTCCCTCGTAATCAGGTCAGGTATTAATGGTAAGAACCGATCGTGCATCAGCTGTGTAGTCCTCAAAGTCACTCAAACTCATTCACCTAAAGTACTTAATATTACTGTCGGTCATCATGCGAGATTGACTTTTTATTTCTCTCCCTCGTAATCAGGTCAGGTATTAATGGTAAGTACCGGACGTGCCTGAGCTGTGAAGTCCTCAAACTCATTCAAACTCATTCACCTAAAGTACTTAATCTTACTGTCGATTATTGTGTGTGATTGACTTATTTATTTCTCTTCCTCTTAATCAGTTCAAGTATTAATGGTAAGTACCGGACGTGCCTGAGCTGTGAAGTCCTCAAACTCATTCAAACTCATTCACCTAAACTACTTAATCTTACTGTCGGTCATCATGCGAGACTGACTATTTATTTCTCTCCGTCGTAATCAGTTCAGGTATTAATTGTAAGGACCGAACGTGCCTCAGCTGCCTAGTATTCCACCTCATTATACAACCACATTATGCATCATTCAACCTAAATTACTCACCGGTATTAAGTGAGATTGACGGGCGTTTTATGTTCCGCTTATCAGTTTAATTACTTGATGTTAGGAAGCGAACCTGCCTCACCATTACATTCTAACTTAATATACTTTATCGTAATGTCTCTTTGCAGCTGTTCAGTTTAATATAGTTCCTCACCAAGTCTCCCTGAACCCATATGTATAAATTACTTACTTGCTGTATGAGATTCACTGATTTTTCTTCTTTTGTTTTCGCTATTCCGAGTATTAAATGATATGAATTACTGACTTACTGACTGATCTTTAACTGATACTTTATTTGTTTACTCAGTTAAAGTATTGTATATAAAGCATTTCTGACTTACTGCACGAAACTAACGATATGATTTTCGGTTCTCAGTAAAAGGGTATTAAATGTTAATTATCAAAGCTAGATCATTAACCTGGTAGCAGCGACGGACCAAATTTGTGGCTTTACCATGTTGCAGCGACGGGCCAAATTTGTGCCATGATTTAAACCCCCAAAAATAGATGCTACATAATCTGATCACAAATGCTTTGATATATATGATGAAATGGTTTGTGTGAGGGGTGATTTTTTCTCATTTTTCTCGCTTGGGGGGACCATTAAGAAACATGTTCCCCGCTGCTACCGGGTTAAGTATTCTGGTTCATTGCACTCCGCCTTCATGCCTCTCTGCAGCCAAGCAACGAAATGAGTGATATAATACACATGAGATTGACTTGTTTTTTCGCCACTCAACTAAAGTATCAAGTGTTAAGAATCATACCTACCTCATTATGTATTCTGGCTTTATATATTTTTTTCTTCTTATTTGTCTTTCGTTCTCTTTTTTTTTGTACCTTCTTTTTTTTGACACCTCCTTAAGTCTTCTTTATAGATAACTCTCAGTACTGGAATTTAATGTTTTCACTTATCTATCATGTTTCTGTACAGCCAAACAACTTGATAACTGACTTACCGTACGTTTGAGACTGACTGATCTATATTTTTCGCCTATCAACTCAGAAGTGTTTGGAATCATAACTACCTCATTATGTATTCTGGCTTTCTTACACTTTATTTTCATGTTTCTGTACAGCCAAACAACTAGATGACTGCCTTACCGTACGTTTGAGATTGACTGATCCATTTTTTGTTGAAGAATTAAACGTTAATAATAATAAAAAATACGTCATCAGGTATTGTGGCTCATTGTTGTTGTTGTTGTTGTTGTTGTTTAAATTTTACAGCAAAGGAAATAGCTCAAGGGCAAAAAAAAGAAGCAATAATGAAAAAAAAAAAACGCTACTCACTCCTCCCATAAAAAAAAAAAAAATGTCCAGAGGAGTGCCCAAAAGAGAGGTCAACTTCGGGAGGAGAGGTGTCTTGATACTATTAATAATACTGTACTCTACCTTCACGGCTCAGTGCACGCAAATAACTAAATAACTACCTGTGTTTGTATGGGGTCACCTGATTGTTCCCGGTAATGAGTTTATGACGTCATCAACCAAACCTGGCTCAACAAGTACCTATTTTCCCTTCACATACTTGCCCTTCCCCCTTCGTGCACCCATAAGCCAAATTAATTTTTATTGTGGGGCGAAATTGGCTCTTGATTTTTTCCCCCTCTAGATCAGTGTAATTAGTGTAAGAACTTAAGCCACGGTAATTAGGATTTGACGGAGGATAGAGAGAGAAGGCGAGGCGGTGGGGGAAAGTCGTAGAAGGTTGGGGAAAGAAGAATTATTAAACGATCTCTCACAGCCATATTAATCGCTTCTGTATTTTCATTTTTTACTGATATTTTAGTCATTTTTTAGAGGTTATTTAATTGTGACATTTTTAGCAGTTACAAAGACCGACACTTTATTAACAAATGTAGGTACTCAAAAAAGAAGACAAACGAAGGCACAAAACAGGAGACAAAAAAGGAACTAGAATGAAGACAAAGAACGAAAAAAATAAAAACGAACGAAATTACTCAAAAAAGACTAAACGTACTCAGAAAAAGAGGACAAAAGAGGAAAGAAAAAACAAAAGAAAAGAAAGAACAGAGTGAAATGGAAAAGAAAAAAATCAACAAGAACAAAAGAAAAGACAAAAGAACAAAAAGAGAAAAAAATGAAAAAGAAAAAGAACTAAAAGAAACGACAAAACGCAAAAGGCAAAAGAAGGTATTGAAAAAAAAAAAAGTATAATATAATTTACCTCCAGTGCTGTTCAATGTCTCCCTCGTGAACTGCGGTAAATTCAACATCAACAAGGAACTCCCATTGTGTGTGTGTGTGTGTGTGTGTGTGTGTGGTTGTGTGTGTGTGTGTGTGTGTGTGTGTGTGTGTGTGTGTGTGTGTGTGTTTTCCATTATCTGTTCTCCGTTCCAATTAAAACCGACAGACTGACCCAACCCCTTTTTATCCCATTAGTAAACAAGGGAAATGAGACCACAGGGAAGCGAAGAGGAGAAAAAAAGCAGACGAAAAGAAAAGGAACGAAAAAAAGGCAATGAGCAAAAAAAAAAAAGGAGAATTAGAAGTATAGGGACTGACATAGGACAAAAAGGACACGGAGGAGGAGGAGGAGAAAGAGATAATTAACAAAAAAAAAAGAAAAGAAATAAGAAGTATAGGGACAGACATAGGGCGAAAAGGAGGAGAAGGAGGAGGAGGAGGAAGAGGAGATAATTAACAAAAAAAAAACAAGGAAAAAAACAAAGAAAGAAAAAGTATTGAGGGAAAGAAGAATTACGTAATGAGGGAAAAAAAGGAAATAAGAGGTTGCACATGAAAAGAAAGAAAAATGGAAAAAAAATAGGCAATAGACAGACAACGAATAAACAGGTAAATAAATAAGCAAATAATAGATGGAGACAAGAAAAAAAAGGAAAAGGATACACATGAAAAGAGAAGAAGTTAGGAAAAAACGAGAAAATCAATAAAAAAAAGCCCAAAAAAGTAATACAAATAAAAATAAGACAAGTAAATCAGTAAAAAAAAGAAAAAATGAGTAAAAATAAAGAATAAAATCAGTAAATTAGTAAAAATAAAATAAGATGTTCGACGCTCACCCATTATCATCATCATCATCATCATCATCAGAGGGTGTCAGGGAGGGAGGGAAATAGAGAGAGAGAGAGAGAGAGAGAGAGAGAGAGAGAGAGAGAGACAGAGTTACTTCCGGGTTTTTTTTTATAACCTTTAATTTTTTTACTTTCCACTAGCTTCTTTTCACACATTATTCATTATTGTTTTACACTATTCATTCGGTACCAGTACTTAGTGTTCATGAGCGTTATCGTTGTTCAGATAAATGAGTACGATGCTAAGTGTTAAAGGCGCGAAAATTTGAAAACGTTGGAGCTTATAGGGTTAAGCGGCCGCTGATAAAGAGATAAATAATGAATGGCGGCCGGGTCTCTAGGCGCCAAAATTAACGAGGAGAATTATCGGGCTATGGAAAACAGACCCAAATCGTTCTCAGCACCACGTAATATGATCGCTCCTCCTCCCTTTTCCTCCTCCTCCTCCTCTTCTTTCTCCTCCTCCTCCTTCAGAATCTGGCGAAG
The DNA here is from genome assembly GCF_024679095.1 of Eriocheir sinensis. NCBI lineage: Eukaryota > Metazoa > Arthropoda > Malacostraca > Decapoda > Varunidae > Eriocheir > Eriocheir sinensis. The sequence goes on along the minus strand of NW_026110633.1, from coordinate 51,601 downwards.
CGCAAACACTCGACTTCTTGTTCGTGAAGATAAGGTTTAGCATGCCCCCCTGTGTGTGTGTGTGTGTGTGTGTGTGTGTGTGTGTGTGTGTGTGTGTGTGTGTGTGTGTGTGTTTGAGTGAGTGTTTGAGAGTGTTTGAAAGATACTGAGTGATAAAAAGACAGAAGGAAGGAAAGAAGGAAAGAAGGGAAGAAAGAAAGAAGGAAGAAAGAAAGAAAGAAGGAAGGAAAGGAAGGATGGAAGAAAAAAAGAAAGGAAGAATGAAGGAAGGAAAGAAAAAGAGAGAGAAAGAAAGAGACTCCTAGGCCGTTCTCACATCACTCCAACAAAAGGTAAAAATAAAGAAAGAGACAGACAGACAGAAACAGACAAGTACGCGGAGGGATTAAACAAGAAAACAAATGGAAAATAAAACTCAAATAAAAAACGAAGGCACTTGAAACACTTTGATGCAGAGAACAACAACGAGCGTCAATCCCCCCCAGAATCCAACACCCGAGGAGCGTGACACGTAAAGGGGGAAAATAAAATAAAGAAAGGAAAAAAAAGTGATAAGAGAGAAAGATAAAAGAGATTCAAGTGAAGAGGAAAAGCTTGCTAGAAATAATAATGTATAAATGTTTGTGTTTCCTTTAGATTGAAACGTAGTATGAGAGAGAGAGAGAGAGAGAGAGAGAGAGAGAGAGAGAGAGAGAGAGAGAGAGAGAGAGAGAGAGAGAGAGAGAGAGAGAGAGAGAGAGAGAGAGAGAGAGAGTAACAGACAGACAGACAGATAAAATATTTTCTTACCCTCTCAGTTTCTTTTCTTTCCATTTGTTCTATCTAACTTTTTCTTCCCTTCTTTTTTTCTTTATTCATGCATTTCCGTCGTGACAGGGGAACAGATCAAAGGCTACACTTCAAAAACTACATATACTACAAGGGCGTCAAATTCTTTCCCCCCTCAGAGCAAACAGACTTATACATCACAGAATCACTCACTCCGACCTGCCTTGCCTGTCTCTTCTTGTCACCTCATCTGTTGATATGGACATGAAAAGCCACTTACAGATTCCTCCTCCAAGCCTCTTTTGTTCCTCTTAGTGTTCCTCTTTCCTCTTTCTTTCCTCTTATTTTTCCTCTATAGATTCCTTCAAGCCTCTTTTCTTCCTCTTAGTTTCCTTCTTCCTTCTTGCTTTCCGCTTATTTTTCCTCGTTCCTCTTTTCCTCTTCCTCTTTCTTTCCTCTTATTTTTCCTCGTTCCTCTTCCTTCCTTCTTTGTTTTCCTCTTTCGCTTTGTTATCTCTTGGTTTTCCTCTTCCTCTTTCTTACCTACGTATTTTCCTCTTCCCTCTTCCTTCCTCCTCCTTTGTTTTCCTCTTCCTCTTTTTGTACCTCTTAGTTTTCCTCTTTCCTCTTTCTTACCTCTTAGTTTTCCTCTGTCCTCTTTCCTCTTACCTATTTTTTCCTCTTCTCTTCTTTTCTTCCTTCCATTATTCTCCTTTCTTTGTTTTTTTTTTCTTCCCTTTTTTTATCCTGTATTGTCTTTCTCTATTTTTATTATCTATTATCTCTCTCTCTCTCTCTCTCTCTCTCTTTATTATCCTTTCTCCTTCGTTTATTACTGTCTTCTCCCCTTTTATTACTTTCATCGTCCAGGGGCAAACTTTTCTTAATTTCTATCCTCCTCCTCCTCCTCCTCCTCCATGACCTTTCTTTCTTCCCTTCTCGCCTCGCCTCCCTTCCTACCAGTATTATACTCTCTCTCTCTCTCTCTCTCTGCTCGTACTATGTAGTATATATTAAAACCGGCCTTTTATTTTTTTTTCCTCCTCCTCCTCCTAAATGGACCGCTATTACTAAGCTTCCTCTTCTCCTCTCCTGTGTCCCTCTGGGAAAAATATAAGCAGGAGAAGGAGGAGGAGGAGGAGGCGGAGGAGGAGGTCTAGAAAACGAAAAATACTTATTGAGATGGAGGAGGACGACGAATGGGAAGAATAAAAGAAATGTCAAAGAAATACTAGAGAAAGAGAAGGGCAAGGATTATTGGAGGAGGAGGCGGAAGAAGAAGAAGAGGAGGAGGAGGAGGAGGAAACATTTCTTCCATCCCCAAAAGAAATAAGGAGTGGTCTACCCTCTTTGCAAAACCTATACCTCCTCCTCCTCCTCCTCCTCCTCCTCCTCCTCGTCCTCCTCCTCCTCCTCCTCCTCCTCCTCCTCTTTATCCTTCCATATGAGACGAATGACTTAATATTTTTCGTTATGAGAATAGGGTCAGCCATTATTGAGAGAGAGAGAGAGAGAGAGAGAGAGAGAGAGAGAGAGAGAGAGAGAGAGAGAGAGAGAGAGAGAGAGAGAGAGAGATGGATGAAATAAAATGAAAAAGGGAAGAAAGAAAAAAAAACAATAAAGTCAGAAATTAAAAGATAAAAGGCAGGAAAATAAAGGTGGAAAATAAAAAATAAAAATAAGGAAAAAATGGAAATGGAAGGAAAGGAAAAAAAGAAGAAAAGGCAATGGGGGGAGGTCGGTCGCTGGGCCCATATGAAAATCTTGCTCAATCTTGCCCCAATCTTGCCCCGATCTTCCCATTCACATCCGGGCCACAAAACTGCCACAGAAAGGGATTGGGGAATGAGGGATCGAGCAATAAGGGATCGAAAACCACACACATACACTGGAAATGAGTCTGAGGATGGCTGCCTAATAGCATTCAATCCTCTTTGTGTGTGGTTGTTTGTTTGATTAGATTGGATGTTTGTTTGTATGTGTGTTTGTGTGTACTGTTTTACCTCTTCTTTATCTCTGTGTCTGTGTTTGTGTGTATGTGTTTTTTTTTTTTGGTATGTGTGTGTGTATGTGTGTGTGTGTGTGTTTCGTTTTGATCCGTGGGTGTGTTTTCTTGTTTGTTTGTTTGTTTGTATGTGTTTTTATGTGTTTGTGTATATATATAGTTGCTTGTCTTTTCTGTTTTTTTGTTTTGTTTTGTTTTTCTTTTCTTTATTCTTCTTATTTTCTCCATTTCTTTTAGTTCGATTTTCTTGGTGATATTTTCTTGTTTCCTCCTCATCATCAACATCATCAACATCCTTCTCCTCCTCTTCCTCCTCCTCCTCCTCCTCCTCTTCTTCTTCCTCCTCCTCCTCGACGTCCTCCTTTCCCTTTCCAATTTCTCACCTGTCTCATCCTTCCTCCTTCATCCATCCTGCGCACACCCTCCTTCCTTCTCCTCTTGCCCTATTTCCTTCCTTCGTTCCTTACCCCTGTCCTATTTTCCTCCTCCCTTTTCCCTCCTCCTCCTCCTCCTCCTCCTCCTCCTCCTTTCACAACACTGGAGGAGAGTTCGACGTTTCTGACAGCTGGTTCGAAAAAGAAATTGGCGTCATTGAGGAAGGCGGAGGAAAGAGAAGGAAGAAAATGAGAGCAATAATTCTGATAATGATGGTAATAACAGTGACAATAATAATGATAATAATAATAATAATAATAATAATAATAATAATAATAATAATAATAAGGGTAATGATCTGATAATTGCATGACGACGAAAAAGATGTAGATAAAAAAGAAAGAGAAGAAAGGCAAAAAAAAAAGGAGAGATAAAGAAAAGAGAAAATAAACAAGAAAGTGGAAGGAGAATGAGAAGGATAACACACACACACACACACACACACACACACACACACACACACATCACGCGTTCAAAACAAAACTATAAATCTGGAAAAATTATAAGACACATAAAGCAGAAACAAAACAACAACAACAACAACAACAACAACAACCATCAATAGAGGTGACGAAGGTTTGCGACACGACGCATTAGTCTTTTTTTTTTTTTACACCGAATCTGTTACTGAAATAAATAAGAGAAAGAAGAGAAAGAAAATAAAAGGATAAAAGAGAAGGATAAATAGCGTAGTTTATGAAGAGCGAATAGGAATGAAACTGATAAAAGAGAATAGTAAATAGCAAGAAAAAGAAGTAGACAAAGAAGAAAAGAAGAAGTAAAAGAAGAAGAAGAAGAAGAAGAAGAAGGAAACTTTGGATATTAATGCACAAAAAAAAGTGAGGATGAATATTCTGATTAAAAAGTAATAATGTTGATAAATTGGAGAAGTTTGAACAGAGAAGAAAAATAAGACAAAAAAAAACGAAGAGAAAATGAAAAGAATAAAAGAAAAAGTAAAAATAAACAATAACAAGAACAAAATAGAATATGTAGTAATGTCAGAATATGGAAGAAGGTAAAAAAAAAAGAAGAGGAAAGAAAACGTACAAAAATCGAAGTAAAGGGAAAATAACTGAAAAAAAGAAAAGAAAAGAAAAAAAAGATCAACGTAAAAGAAAATCCAGAATCGAAATGGAAAATAAATCGAGAAAGAAAAAAAAGTAAAAAAAAAAGATCAACGTAAAAGAAAATCCAGAATCGAAATGGAAAATAAATCGAGAAAAAAAACGTAAAAAAAAAAAAACCTTCGCCATCTCGTCTTATTCATCGATTTCTCTTCCCAATGATACACTATTTTCTTTTATCAATTTCATTCTTATTTGCTCCTCATACACTGCGTCATTTCTCCTTCTTTCATCGTTATTTTCTTCTATTTCTTATATTTATTACGTCTCATGACAGCTGAAAAAAATATATATAAATCAAAACAACATCCTCATTACCAATCGATCAATCACTTTAGACGCCCAGAACACCAAATCACGCATAAATAAATAAGCAATAAATAACGGCCATAAATTAAGACGGACCTTGCAGTGAAGTGAATATATGTAAACGAGCGTATGTGTGTATGTATGTATGAAGGTGTATGACCCCCTTGGCGCCACCTAACTCACCTGTGCACGTCAGGCGAAAAAAAAAAAAAAAACAGGTGTCACGCGTTTCAAGGTCTTTTCTCAGGTGTGCACGCGTCGGACAGGTGCTAATTACAGGTGTGAGGTTTACCTTTCCAGCACCTGGTGACTCGTTAATTACCTGCCTCAAGGTCCGCAGGTATCCCGTGACGCTGGTGGTAGTTGTAGTAGTAGTAGTAGTTGTAGTAGTAGTTGTAGTAGTAGTAGACAAGACGGGAGGGAGGGAAGGAAGGAAAGGAAGGAAGGAAGGAGGGATAGAAAATGAAAGTAAAGGAAAGGAAAGTAAGGATCGAAGGAAGGAAGAAAGGAGAAAGGAAAGAAAGGAAGAGAGGGAAATCGCTATCGAGTTGGAAGGTGGAAGGGAACGAAAGAGAGGAGGAGAGGGTGGAAAGGAAGATAACAGAGGAGCGATTGATAAGGAAAAGGAACGGAAGAGAAGGAAATAGAAAAAAGAAAGAGAAGAAAAGGGAAGAAAACGGGAGAGACAAGGAAGGGGTGTCAGTGGTAGCAGTAATAGCAGTAGTAGTAGGAGGAGTAGTAGTAGTAGTAGTGCAAGGGGAAATTTTAATGGTACACTTAAATAAGTCATGAATATATCAAAGCGTCTGTCATATTGCTTCGGTTTATGGCGAGTTAAAATTTATGACCGTTGTTGCGAGTTAAGGTGAAAGGGTTGACGTGTCCCTACCTGTTTACGTGGAGGAGGAGGAGGAAAAGAGAGTAGAGGAGAAGAGAGAAGAGAAGAGAAGAGAAGAGAAGAGAAGAGAAGAGAAGATACGAAAAAAAAGTGGAATAGAGAAAAGGAAAGAAAAAAAGACGAGAAAAGAAAACAAGAGAAAATAAAAACAAGAAGAGAATTGAGGAAAACAGAGAAGAGTGAAGAGGAGAGCAGAGGAGAAGGAGGAAAATGAGGAGAGAAAGAGGAGTGTAAATATGATAAATGGTAAAATTATACTAATATTGATGCAAACTTAGGGTGACGTGTGTGTGTGTGTGTGTGTGTGTGTGTGTGTGTGTGTGTGTGTGTGTGTGTGTGTGTTTGATGGATGTAGGGCAGGTGTGTTTTAGAGCAGGTAAAACACATCACACACCTTCCTCTGCGATATGTTTTTAACGACACCGAGGGAAAAAAACACCATCAAGCGAGAGAGAGAGAGAGAGAGAGAGAGAGAGAGAGAGAGAGAGAGGGGGGATGGGGAGAAGATAAAGCTGAAGATGAAGATGAAAAGAAGGAAAAGGGTAAGAAAAGGAAAAAGAAGGGAAAGAAGAGGAAAAAGAAAAGGAGAAGAAAGAGGAGAAAAGGAGGAGAAGAAGGAGAAGGAAAAAGGATGAGAGAGAGAGAGAGAGAGAGAGAGAGAGAGAGAGAGAGAGAGAGAGAGAGAGACCGTTTCCTTGCCAAAGACTGAAGTGACTCACGTGTTTCCCCTTCGTCGACCTTAACCTAGTGACCACCGCTTCGAATCCCCTCCTCCTCCTCCTCCTCCTCCTCCTCCATCTGTTGATCTATTTAGTGTGTTTTTTGTCTCTTGTATATATTGATTTTTGTTTTATCGCTATTTTTTTCTTTAATATCTATACAATTTTTCGTACCTTACCTTTTCTCTGATATTTTCCTCTGTGATATTTTTCTCGTTAGTGTTTTTCCTAATAGTTTTTTTCCCCCTAATTGTTTGCTTGGTATTTTTTCCTATTATTTTTTGTCATTTTTTCCTTGATATTTTCCTTGCTAGTCTTTTTCCATAACATTTTGTACATAGTTTTTTCTCTTATATTCTTCGTGATGGGATTTTTTTTTTCCTAATCTTTATCTTGACAGTCAATTTCCTAATATTTTCTACATAGTATTTTTCCTAATAATTTCCTAGTTCGTTTCTCCTTCTAATATATTTCCCACTTTTTCTCAATAATATTTTTCTTGCTAACTTTCCCTTAAGATTTTCCTACATAATCTCTTTCCAGATATCTCTACAAACTTTCACACCACAAAGAAAACTCCCTCACTCTTTTTCCTATGAGTACAAATTGGTGCCCCTCGTACAAATTAGCGCAGGTATCTTTAAAGCCGCTTACCTGCCGTGTTGTTAAGTGACTTTTGGCGTCTGAGTTGATTGTGTCGCCCAGGTAACCTCACTTACCTGTCCAATTACTGCCTCCACCCTCCCCCTTCCTCCCTTCTTCCTCCCTTCCTTCATTTTCTCTCTCTTTATCCACTTCTGTCTCGCTCTCTTTCCTATCCTATATTATTTCTCAATTCTATATATTTTCCTTTCATTTCTCATTTCTCCCGCCTTTCTCATTTTTCCTTTTCATTGTCTCCTTCTTTCATTTTCTCTACTCACCTTATTCACTTATTCAGTCTCGCTCTCTTTCCTTTCATCCTTTCTCATTTCTTTCTTTCTTTTCATTACTTTCTCCTTTCTCATTTCTCATTTTCATTGTCCCCTTCCTTCATTTTCTCTCGCTTTCTTTCCTTTCCTATCTTATTTCTCATTTCTTTCTTTTCATTACTTTCTCCTTTCTCATTTCTTCTTTTCATTGTCCCTTTCCTTCATTTTCTCTATTAACTCTATTCAGTCTTCCTTTCTCTTTTCTCCCTTTTCCTCGGTTTATCTCCGTTCCGCCTCATTCCTGTTTTCTCTCCCTTCTTATTTCTCCTTCATTCTCATTTTGTCTTATTTTCTTTGCCTCTTTCCTCCCTCCTTTCCTTTCTCTTTTCTCCTTCTTCCTCTCTTTGTCTCTGTTTCTTTGCCTCATTCCTGTTTTCTTTCCTCTTATTTCTCCTTCAATCTCATTTTGTCTTCTTTTCTGTCTCCTTTCCTCCATTCCTTTTCCTTTTTTTATGTTTCTCCATATCTTCCCTCTCCATCATTTTTTCCTTCTATTACTGCCTACCTGATTTTCCACATTATCTATTTTCCTCTTTTTTTTCCTCCCTTTGTAAGTGCCTCGCTGCTCGTCACGGGGCCACCCCATTACGAAAGAAGACAAAGGAAAGGTAGGAAGGAAGACAAAAGAAGGGAGGAATAGGGCAAATAAGTAATGATAGGCAAGGAGGAAGAGACGCATATTGAGTTGGCAGGAAAGAGAAAGTAAAATAAAGAGGAAAATAAAAGGGAGAAGACAGAGGAAAGAAATGGAAGGAAGGGAGGAGATGATAGGGGGCGAAGGGAGGGAAGGGAGAGAAAGGAAAGAAGTAGATATCGAATTGGCAGGGTGACAGACAAGGGAAGGGAGGAGGAGGTAAAAAGGGAGGAGAAAGAAGAGAGAAAGAGAAGGAAGGAGGAGGAGGAGGAGGAAACGAGATGGAAGGGAGGAGGAGGCAAAATGAGGAAAGGGAGAGTCAGAGGAAAGGAAGGAAGGGAGATAAGGTAAGTTGAGGAGAAGGGAAGGAAGTAAGGGAGCTAGGGAGGAAAGTGAAGGAAGGGAGAGAAGTGGATATTGAGTTGGCAGTATGTCAGGCAAGGGAGGAGGAGGCAAAATTGAGAGGGAGAAAAAAGGGAGGAGACAAAAGAAAGGGAGAGAAGGGATGAGGAGACGAGAGGCAAGGAAGGGAGGGAAGGGAGAGAGGTTGATATCGAATTGGCAGGGTGTCAGACAAGGGAAGGGAGAGGTGGAACGAAAGAAAGGGAGGGAACAGGAAGAGGAAGAGAGGGAAGGGAGGAGAAGGTAAAATGTGGAAGGAGGTGGAAAAGGAGGAGGAAAAGGGGAGGAAAGAAGCGCTAGGGAGGAAGGGAGGGAAGGTAAGAGAAGACGGAAGGGAGGGAAGTAGCTATCAGACAGGGGAAGGGAGAAGACGGTTGAAAGGGAGAAGGAGACGGAAGGGAGGGAAGACAGGGGAAGGGAGGAGAGGGTTGAAAGGGAGGAGACCAGAAACAAAAAAGAGGTAAGGGAGAAGGAAAATGACAGAAGGAAGATATATAGGGAAGGGGAAGGAGACGGAAGGGAGGGAAGGGACTAGCTATCGAGTTGGCAGGGTGTCATATGGTTTGGCAGGGCGGTGACCCGTGGTTCAGATCGGACAGGTTAATTAAAAGCCAACGAGGGTGACAGGTGCGACGCGGCTGCACCTGGATGGCATTACCTGGGACGTACCCTTTGGACAGGTGATCACGGCAGTTAGAAAAAGGAAAGGTGAAGGAAGGAAGGAAGGAAGGAACTATTAGGGAAAGGATGTATTAGTAGTACTAGGAAGGAAGGAAGGAACTATTAGGGTAGGAGAGTAGTAGTAGTAGTAGTAGTAGTAGTAGTAGTGGTGGTAGTAGTAGTAGTAGTTAGGTAAAGGTAAGCGAAGGAAGGAAGGAAGGAAGGAAGGAACTATTAGGTACATATTTTTGTTATTATAAAATTTTGATGTTGTTTTCTCTGTTGTTTATGTTATTGCTATCGATGGCTTGTTTTTTTGTTTTTTCCTTTTATCACTTTTTTTGTTTTGAATTTTTTGTTGTTTATTTTATTGATTTTCGTCGTTTTTGTCATTTTCTTCTACTTCTTTTTTTCTTGTGCTTCTTGTTCTTATTGTTTTTCGTCTTCCTTCTTTTCTTCCTTTATTCTTTCTCAATCTCCTCCTTTTCCTCCTCCTCATCACAATTCTCTTCCTCTCTTGTCGTGTACATATTAATATCATCATTATTATTATTATTACTGTTATTATTATCATTATTATTACTTTCACTATCATCATCATCATCATCACCAACTTGACCACCACCACACAACCCTCCCTCACACACCACCACCACGGAAGCTTGGAATTCTCAACTCACCTGTTACCTGGCTATGCTCCTTTAATTAGCGGCTTCCAGGTGTGAGGGGGCGCAATTAAGCGGCCGCGTGAGGTGAGGTGAGCGGCGCGGCAAGATATTTACCTGGGTCATCGCGGTACAGGTGTTGAGGCGCCGCGGGACAAGTTAGACAGAAGGTGGGAAGGGCAGGTGTGATTTGGACTTTGAGATGAATGGTAGGTTGTAGGGTGGTGTTTTTCTCTTTCTTTTCCTTTCTTTGCCTCATTCGTATTTTCTTTTCCTTCATTCTCTTGGTGCATTCTTTTCTTTACCTCTTTTTTGTTTGAAGGGAAAGGGAGCGAGGGAAGGAAAGAAGGAAGGGAAGTAGACGAAGAGAGGACGGGTTGCAGGAACAGAAGGAAAGGGAGTTAAGGAAGGAAAGAAGGGCAGATGTGGTGTGTGGTTTGGACTGTTGGGATGTGTGGTAGGTGAAAGGTTTTTGTTTTTCATTGCAGGACTTTACGTTTGAAGGGATGGGAGGGGAAGAGGGTGGAAAGGGAGAGAGGAAAAGAAGTTAACTGAAGAAGGAAGGAAGGAAGGAGAAGGGATAGGAAGGAAGGGAGGAAAGGAAGGAACTGATTCTTTTTTTAGTGTGTTTTATTGACGGAAGAGAAGGGAGGCAGAAAAGGAAGGACAGGGAAGGAGGGGGGAAGGGAGAAAGGGAAGGAAGAATACAGGAAGGGAGGGCGGGAGAGAAAAGCAAAAGAGGAAGAAAAGAAACGGAAAATATGAAAAGGAAAGGAAATGAGAAAGGGAAAGGAAAGGAAAGATAGAGAAACGTCTTATACTATTTTAATTCATATAGTAGTAGTAGTAGTAGTAGTAGAAGTAGTAGTAGTAGTAGTAGTAGTAGTAGTAGTAGTAGTAGTATTGGTGGTGGTGGTGGTGGTGGTATACTCCAAGGAAGGTATATTCAGGTTCTGGGAGCAAGGTATAAAACAGGTAAACTCAAACTAATGACTCCCCATGGCTCACCTTTATTTTACCTGCCCTTTACTCTCTCCCTCATTCTTGCCTCCCCCACCCTCCTTCCCTTCAAACACCCCACACACACATACCCTCCCTCCCTTCTTGCCTCCCCTCCCTTCCTGCCTTCCTTCCACCTTCTCTCCCTCACTCCTTCCCTCCAGTCCAACACCCCCCACACACACATACCCTCCCTCCCTTCTTGCTTCCCCTCCCTTCCTCCTTCCCTCCCTTACTCCTTCCCTCCCTACACACCCTACTTTCCTCCCTTCCACCTTTCCCCCTTCCTTCCTCCTTCAATCTCTCCAAGCACCCCCACACGCACTCTCCCTTTCTGCCTGGCTTCTCTCCCTTCCCTCCATCCCTCCCTCCCTTCTTCCCTCCCGTCACCTTGAAGAACGAAGCCTGGCGAGGTAATCAATGGAACCTCGGTCACGCACACCTGTAATTAACGAAACAGGAGCCACAGGTGAGGGGAACACCTGTGGCCTTGCCCATGAAGCCTAAGAACCGTTGCGCTATGTGGGTGAATATGTGGTGAGGTGGGTGGATATGAGGGGAGAGCGTTGTATGTTCGTCTCTGGATGCAGTGCGGTAACCATTAGCTTCTGGAAAATTAAACTTGAGTGTAATGATGAAGTGAATGAGTATAGCATACCACATTGCATATTGCCAGTCGTTAGTGTCATGTTAGGTTAGGCTAGAGTTAGTTAAGTTAGGTCAGGTTATTAGTTAGGTCAGGTTTGGCTAGATTTAGCTCAGTTAGGTCAGGTTATTAGTTAGGTCAGGTTAGGTTAGATTTAGTTAAGTTAGGTCAGGTTATTAGTTAGATCAGGTTTGGCTAGTTTTAGTTAAGTTAGGTCAGGTTATTAGTTAGGTCAGGTTAGGTTAGATTTAGTTAAGTTAGGTCAGGTCATTAGTTAGGTCAGGTTTGGCTCGATTTAGTTAAGTTAGGTCAGGTTATTAGTTAGGTCAGGTTTGGCTCGATTTAGTTAAGTTAGGTCAGGTTATTAGTTAGGTTAGGTTTGGCTAGTTTTAGTTAAGTTAGGTCAGGTCATTAGTTAGGTCAGGTTAGGTTAGATTTAGTTAGGTTAGGTTCAATGAAATAGATAAGAGAAACAGCAACATTGTATCACTACTCTGTTGTAATTTCTTTCTTTACAACAGAGCAATTCTTTCAGCTATTCTTTCCTCCCTCTTTGGAATGGAAACTACGCGTTCCTTGACAGAGGGGGCACCCTTCTCAACACCCTCCCGTTGATTGACAACTTTTTCTTGTGTTACGGAAGGAGTAATCTTTTCAACAATTGTTTGATGTGTCACAACGGGAACCTTTTCCTCTGTTACAACAACAGGGACTTCTTCTTTCTCTTTGGAAAGAGTGACAATCTCTCCTGTCACCGAAGGGGTAGACTGTTCAATAGCCCTTTCTTGTGGGGCATTCTGCTCAATAACCGTTTCTTGTGTCACAACAGGAACTTTTTCTTCTGTCGGCGAAGGGGCAACTTTTTCAACAACCTCCTGGTGAGGGACTACCGGGACTTTAACTTCTGTCACCGAGGGGATAATCTTTTCAATAACCTTCTTCTCTTCTGCCACGACAGGATGTTCTTCTTGCTCCTTAGAGACGCTTACGATCTCCTCTGTCACCGAGGGCACAACCTTTTCAATAACTCTCTTCTATAACAACGGGGACTTTTCCTTCCGTCACCGTGGGGGGAATCTTTTCAACTGTCTGATTTGTCACAACGGGGACTTTTTCTGCTACCACCGAAGGGGTAACGGGTTTAACAACTCAAGTCACAACGAAGTCTTTTCCTTCTCCCACCGAGGGCACATCCTTTTTAACAACCCTCGCCGGCGTCACAGCAGGGACTGTCTTTTTAACGACTTTACCTTCTTTTACGACGCATAGGCGAGGCGTAGCTTTTGTTTCTTTAGCCTTCGCTTTTTCTTCCTTAATCTTGTTTTTCACGTCATCAGCTTGGTGTTTCAAGTCTTCATTTGTTTCATTAAGATGTTTTTCGTTACGAACCTCTTTGATGTCGCTATCACACGCATTCTTTTCGACTTCTTTTAGAATTACAGTTTCTTTCTCGTCATCTTTTCCATCACCCTTCTCTGTAATATTCTTCCTCTCCACAGATGTCACCTTATTAGTGCTTTCCAGTGAAGGTAGCCGTTCTTCTTTCTCTTTCACTACAACTTGATTCGTTATATTGAAGGGCAGAATCTCCTTTCTTTCCTCTGTTCGTTCTGCTTTCTGAGGTCCATCGCTCTTTCCTGAGGCACCAAGTTTTGATTCGCTTTTGTTTTTACCTTTGTCGTCCGCCCCTACTTTTGGAACGATAAGATTTCCGTCTTTCTTGTTCTGCGGCTTTTCTTCAGTCGTATTGGTAAGAGGTTGTACTATTAATTGCTTCTTAATAACAACTGTGAGAGAGAGGGGCATGTTGTGAGGTGGGTGAATATGTGGGTATGTAGGCTGGATATGTTGTGATGTGTAAGGATATGAGGATGTGCCGTCTCATAGTTGTGTCTTATCTTAATGAAAGGAAACGGAAAGAAATGTTGATGTCATATTAGTGATAAGAAGAAGATTAGGAGGAGGAGGAGGAGGAGGAGGAGCAGGAGCAGGAGGAGAAGAGACAGGAGGAGTAGGTAAGATAAAGGTAAGATAGGGTAACAGGAGACTGAGGAAAGAGAGGAAAGAAGAGAAATAATAATGATAAGGAGGAGGATAAAAAGCAAACAAATTCATAAAAAAAAAAATCATACCAAGAGAAGACAGAAAATTAACGAAGAGAAAGAAGGAAAAAGCATAAAAAAAACGACGTGTGTGTGTGTGTGTGTGTGTGTGTGTGTGTGTGTGTGTGTGTGTGTGCGTGCGTGCGTGTTTACTTACGTGCATAAAAAACGAGACAAAATCCTGTATAATGAACACTTGCCGAGCGAAATTTATGTTGAAGCGAAGCGACGAAAATGAAGGGATGGAAGAAAAATCTCTCTCTCTCTCTCTCTCTCTCTCTCTCGCTGATAGTGAGTTAAAGAAGAGTAACTTTCCCTCCACTCCATTGTGACCGAGAGAGAGAGAGAGAGAGAGAGAGAGAGAGAGAGAGAGAGAGAGAGAGAGAGAGAGGTAAAATAGAGTCCTTTACCTTCCTCTTACTTTCCTCTTTTCCTCTTACCTGTTGCTCTTGTCTCCCTCCTTGGTGTGTGTGTGTGCGTGTGTGTGTGTGTGTGTGTTTTACGGTATAAGAAACAGACCGAGAGTTGAAAAAAAAAAGTAAATTAAAAAGACGTTCGGAACAGATTGGTCTTTTCACAGTGAGGAGATGCCAAAGACGAGGTGTGTGTGTGTGTGTGTGTGTGTGTGTGTGTTAGGCTTACTCGACGTTGCTATCAAAATTGCTATACGATGAATACCTTTCCCGTGTACGTGTGTGTGTGTGTGTGTGTGTGTGTGTGTGTGTGTGTGTGTGTGTGTGTGTGCCTCCCTCCCTTAATTTTATTCCCCGCCTCTCAGTATAACATCCAGACTCACCTGTTTCCATACCTGTCTTGTTTGTTTTTAAAGGTATTTCATCTCCCGTGTTAATCTCTCACTTTAATTTCCTGTCTGTCTGTTTATTTAGAGTGCTCAGGTGTGCCTTTCTGTTGCATATTAACCCTACCTGTCTGTCTGTATGTATGTATGTATGTATGTTTGTCTACCTACCTGTGTTTCTATTGTCTGTTTTTCTTTCTTTGTTTATCTCTGTTTATCGTTGTGTTTGTCTGTCTTGCTATCAATGTCTCGGTTTGTGCTTGCATGGTTTATATTTTTTTTCTGTTTATTATTGGTGTGTGTGTGTGTGTGTGTGTGTGTGTGTGTGTGTGTGTGTGTGTGTGTGTGTGTGTGTGTGTGTGTGTGTGTGTGTGTGTGATTATTTTCCATTCATCTATCTATCTATGTATCTATTAGTGTGTCTATATCTATGTGTGTTGAATGTTAATCTTTGTCTATCTTAATGTTTATCGGTATATCAATCTATCGTTCTTTATGTTATTCGTTATCAATCTATGTGTTTCTTCATATTTATCTTTAACTATCTAATTATCACTATTTTTATCTATCTAACTACCTGACTACCCATCTATCTATCCATTATATATCTATCTATCTATGTGTCTATCTACCCGTCTTCACATTTCACTATCTATCAGTCTGTCTATCGGTCTAGGTGTTCTTAATGAAACCTGTCTATCTATCTATTTATTTTCATATTATGTTATCAATCTTTTTAAATCTTTTCAGTTTTTATCTGTCATTTTAAGTGTCAGTATTAAGCTTTATCTATCTAACTATCTGAGTGCTTATCTATCTGTATGTATATATGCCTGTATCTATCTATCTATCTGTCTATCTGTCTATATCTTTCTATCAATCCCTATACGTCTGTCTATCTATCTATCTACCTGTCTAATCTAACTATGAGTACTTATCTATCCATCTAAATATATCTGCCAGTAACTATCTATCAATATCTGTCTATCTGTCTGTCTAAATCTTGCTATCAATCCCTATACGTCTGTCTATCTATCTATCTACCTATCTAATCTAACTATGAGTACTTATATATCCATTTAAATATATCTGCCAGTATCGATCTATTAATATCTATCTATCTGTCTAAATCCTTCTAGCAATCCCTGTCTATCTACCTACCTGTCTAATTTAACTATGAGTATATATTCATCTAAATATATCTGCCAGTATCTATCTATTAATATCTATCTATCTGTCTAAATCTTTCTATCAATCCCCATATATCTCTATCTATCTATCTATCTATCTTTTTCTACCTATACATTTCACTATATATTCACTCTATAAATTTATATGCATAGTAAGTCTGTAAGAACCTGCTTTCAAGTGTCGCCTCCCCGCCGTTTTCATTAAAATTAAACACTACAAAAATGACGCTAAATCTACTCGACGCCTATAAAAAAAAATGGTTCGCGTGATGGATATTGAAATTAATTAGTGTGAACAAATTAAAACAAGTGTGTGTGTGTGTGTGTGTGTGTGTGTGTGTGTGTGTGTGTGTACTGGTGAGAGGACGTGGGAAGCAGACAGACAGATATACAGACAGACAGACAGAAAGACAGACGGAGAAAGAAAAAGATATATATTAAAAAAATCTCCAAAAAAAAACAAGAATAATACTCGTCATACATAAAAACAGACAAAAAAACAAAAGTACAGTAAAACAAAACAACAAAACAAGACAGACAGATAAAAACAAACAGACAGACAGACAGACAGAAACTAAAAGATATGCATAAAAAATATATAAAAAAAAAAGCATAATATTCAAGGCATACATAAAAAGACAAAAAAAAAAAAACATACATTGAAACAAAACGACGGTAAAGAAAAAAAAAAATCAGGAAAACAAGCAAAACTCCAAAAGACAGACAGACAGACACCTATACATAAAGAAAAACACAAAACAAACAAAACACTCAAGACAAACAGGAAAACAAACAAAAAAACAGACTTATCAAGAAACAAACACTGAAGAAAAAAACAGGAAAACGAAAAGACAAACAAAAGACGGAGAGAGAAGGAAACAAACACATACAAATAAACACACACACACACACACACACACACACACACACACACACACACACACACACACACAATACCCATAACAGTACAATCCCGTCTCTCTCTCTCTCTCTCTCTCTCTTTCCCATGTGACCGAACAGACTGTATCCGCCGTTCCCGTGAGAGAGAGAGAGAGAGAGAGAGAGAGAGAGAGAGAGAGAGAGAGAGAGAGAGAGAGAGAGAGAGAGAGAGGTAAAGAAAGGCGCCAGGTGTAATGAAGGTGAGGCCACAGGTAACGAGACGCTAATGAGACGCCTGATTGGTGTGTGTGTGTGTGTGTGTGTGTGTGTGTGTGTGTGTGTGTGTGTGTGTGTGTGTGCGTGTGTGTGTGTGTGTTTTTTATGACAAAAAAAATGGTTATCTCGAACAACTTGAGAGAGAGAGAGAGAGAGAGAGAGAGAGAGAGAGAGAGAGAGAGAGAGAAAGTTCCTTATACATGTTCGTGAGAGAATGTTGAATAAAGTTTGTGCTCTCTCTCTCTCTCTCTCTCTCTCTCTCTCTCTCTCTCTCACCATCACCTTTCTCCCGTCACCCTTTACTCTCCCAAACCAAAAAATAAATAAATAAATAAATAAAATAAAATAGAAATGACTGGATAGCAAGGAACATGAAAACAAAAGAACGAAGCTTCGAATGGAACTTCCGAGCCGGACTTCGAAACTTTGAACCCCTGTCAGGACCCACAATGGCGGCCCTCGCTCTGACTGGGGCGAGATATAAATAATTAGGGAACAAGAGTGGGGAGAAAGGGAAGGAAGAAGGAAGAGGTGAAGGAGGAGGTGTCAGTTCTGGAGGTGGGAGGAGGAGAAGGAGAAGGAGGAGAGGAAGGAAGGGATAAGGAGGACAGTAGAGGAAGAGGAGATGAAGGGGAGGAAAAGGAAAAGGAGGAGGAGATGGTAGAGCATAGTGAAGGGAAAAGGAGGAGAAGGAGGAGATAATGAAGAAGTTGATGAAGGAAGGAAGGAGAAAGGAAGAAGAGGAAGAAGGAGAGGAAGGAAGGGGGATGGAGGACAGTAGAGGAAGAGGAGATGAAGGGGAGGAAAATGAAGAGGAGGAGGAGATGGTAGAGCATACTGAAGGGAAAGGAGGAGAAGGAGGAGGTAATGAAGAAGTTGATGAAGGAAGGAAGGGGAAACGAAGAAGAAGAGGGCAAAAGAGGGAGTGGAAAGGAGGAAGAGAATAAAGGAAGAATGGGAGATGGCAGAAAATAAGAGGAAGGGAAAGAAATGAGAAAGAACGAACAGGAGGAGTAGGAGGAAAAGAGAGGAATGGAGAAGGAGGAGGAAGAGAGGAAAAGGAAGTAATAGAAGATAAAAAGAAGAAATAGGAGGAAACATTAGAGAATAGAGAGAATAAAGGAAAGCGAGGAGGTGATGGGAAAGGAAGAGGAAGGAAGGAGGGAGAAAAAGAAATGAAAGACAAAACAGAGGAAGAGGAGGAGATGGAGGAAAAGAAGACGAAACGGTGGACAAATAGAAATAGAAGAGGAAGTGGAGATACTGGAGGAGAAAGGAAGAGGAAATAAAAAAGACAAAGAGAGAGAAAAAGAAATAGAAGGAAGAAAAGAAGAAAAGGAATGTGGAAGAAATGAAAAGTGAAGTACTGATGAAATATTAAAAAAGAAAACCTAAAAAAAATATAAAAAAATAAAAAATAGATTGACAAGAAATAAGGAAACGGAATGAGACAAGAAAAAAAGTAGATCACCAGAAAATTGAAAAAAAAATAATAAAGAATGGAACAAGTAAAACAAAGAAAAGTAAATATTATTGAAAAAAGTAAATAAAGATGAGGAGGAAAAAAAAATGGAGGAGAGAGAAAAAAAAGAGAAGAAGGGGAGGAAGAAGATGGATTTAGAGGTAGAAGGAAGGAGAGGAAATTAAGATCAAGGGGAGAAGGGAGAGAAAGTGATTAAGAGAGAGAGAGAGAGAGAGAGAGAGAGAGAGAGAGAGAGAGAGAGAGAGAGAGAGATTGGAAAGGAGGAATTAGGTCAAGGAAGTAAAGAATAAAGAGGAAGAGGAGGAGGAGAATAAAAGGAGATAGAGAGAGAGAGGAGAAACCAGACCACTAAAGGAAGGAAGGAAGAGAGAGAGAGAGAGAGAGAGAGAGAGAGAGAGAGAGAGAGAGAGAGAGAGCAATCATGAAGAAATATATGGAACGAGGGCGAAGGGAAATAAAGATAAATGAATGTGTGAGTGAGAGAGAGAGAGAGAGAGAGAGAGAGAGAGAGAGAGAGAGAGAGAGAGAGAGAGAGAGAGACAAGAATGGAAATGAAATGTAAAGAGAGACAGAAGGAAGAAGGGAGAGAGGAAACGAAGGAAGGAGAGAAGAAAGGAAGGAAAGAGGAAACGGGAAGGACAAGAAGGGAAGAAATTTGAGGAAAGAAGGAAATTGGAGGTAAGGAGAGGAAGAAGAAGGAAGGGAAGGAGAAAAAAGAGGAGGAGGAGGAAGGAAGAGAGGAAGAAGAGATTGAAGGAAGGAGGAAACAGAAAATAAGAAAAATTGAGTTAGAAGCAAAAGGAAGGAAGAAGGAAGAAAATGAAAAAGAAGAGGAGGAGGGAGAGAAGGAACGAATGAAGGAAGAAGAGAAAGAAGGAAAGATTGAAAGAAGGAGGAAGCAGAAAATAAGAAAAATTGAGTTAGAAGCAAAAGGAAGGAAGAAGGAAGAGAATGAAAACGAAGAGGAGGAGGGAGAGAAGGAACGAATGAAGGAAGAAGAGAAAGAAGGAAAGATTGAAGGAAGGAAGAAGCAAAAAATAAAAACAAAAGAGTACTGGATAAATCTAGAGCAAGCAAGGAAGGAAAGAAGAGCAGGAAGGAGGAAGGAAGGGAGGGAAGGAGGGGAGAGAAAGGGAGGGAGAGGGGATAGAAGGGGAAGGGGGAGTGTCAGAAGAGAGGCTGTACTTACCAATTAAACCAACACATGTAGATATCGTGTTTTGGTGTGTGTGAGTGTGTGTGTGTGTGTGTGTGTGTGTGTGTGTGTGTGTGTGTGTGTGTGTGTGTGTGTGTGTGCATTAAGGGCCTAATGTTAAATTTGTCCCATCTGTTTTGCGTTTGTGTGTGTGTATGTGTGTGTGCATGTATGTATAAATGTATGTAAGTATGTATGTTTGTTTGTATATCTATTAATCTATCGCCTACCTTCTATCTATCTATTTATCTATCAATCTTTATATAGTTTTTTTTTCATCTCTGTATATATATAAAAGAAATCGGATTTTAAAGTCCATATTCTCAAACATTACAAAGCTAACATACCGCATTTGTTAAGGCTTTCGTAGAGGTTGTTAGTATTTCCATGGGTAGTTTTATGAGCCTAGTGATAGTTTGACAAGGCTTTCGTAGAAGTTGTTAGTATTTCCATGGGTACTTTTATGAGCCTAGTGATAGTTTGACAAGGCTTTCGTAGAAGTTGTTAGTATTTCCATGGGTAGTGTTATGAGCCTAGTGATAGTTTAACAAGGCTTTCGTAGAGGTTGTGTTAGTATTTCCATGGGTAGTTTTTTGAGCCTAGTGATAGTTTGACAAGGCTTTCTTAGAGATTGTGTTAGTATTGCCATGAGTAGTTTTGAGCCTAGTGATAGTTTGACAAGGCTTTCGTAGAGGTTGTGTTAGTATTTCCATGGGTACTTTTATGAGCCTAGTGATAGTTTGACAAGGCTTTCGTAAAGATTGTGTTAATGTGTTAGTATCTCCAAGGGTAGTTTTTTGAGCCTAGTGATAGTTTGACAAGGCTTTCGTAGAGGCTGTTGTATTAGAGTTTCCAAAGGTAGTGTTCATGACCCTAGTGATAGTTTGACAAGGCTTTTGCACCGTGAACGTGAAGAACACACACATGAGAACTTGACTAAACTCCTTTGTGGACTCGGAAAATATTTGTTGTGAGAGGGACGAAAAATATCTCCCACCCTCACAAAAAGTACTTCCCACTCACGAAAAAACAATACATATTTTTTTCCGCCCCGTAAAAAAAATAAAAAAATTGAAAGGTTATCAAAAATACGACTTTAATTAACTTTTTGAGGTAAACATAATTAGAACTTTCCTCGTACGTTCCTTCTGACTAATCCTCCTCCTCCTCCTCCTCCTCCTCCTCCTCTTCCGAACGGGTAACTCAGGTATTTAAACCCCCGAGGGAAGAAAAAATTAATATTATGATCGGCACGTACCTGACCCTCTCTCTCTCTCTCTCGCTCTCTCAGGAATTGATAACCTTATGCTAAATTCCTATTAAGATCAGGAGGAGGAGGAGGAGGAGGAGGAGGAGGAGGAGGAGGAAGAAGAAGAAGAAGAAGAAGAAGAAGAAGAAGAAGAAGAAGAAGAAGAAGAAGAAGAAGAGGAGGAGGAGGAGGAGGAGGAGGAGGAGGAGGAGGAGGAGGAGGAGGAAAAAACAATATAAACGAGAAAGAATTAATTAATGTGTAAATATGAGAGAGAGAGAGAGAGAGAGAGAGAGAGAGAGAGAGAGAGAGAGAGAGAGAGAGAGAGAGAGAGGTGTAGAAAAATAATAAAAGGGTCTCAATTTCTCATTAGGGTTGTAAAGGTCATAAGGTCGAGAGTTTAGTAGTTTTTAAGTGAATTTTAGTCTTTATTGCCAGTGTAAAGAGTGTGTGTAGCCTGGAGGAAGACCTGGAGGAGGAGGAGGAGGAGGAGGAGGAGGCGGAGATGAGAGGTAAGGAGGACGAAGGTTCTCTCTCTCTCTCTCTCCAATTCATACGAAACTTTTTCCCTCACTTTCCCTTTTTCCCTCAAACCTTCCTTCCATCCATCTGCTCCTTCCTAACTTTCGATTCTCTCTCTCTCTCTCTCTCTCTCTCTCTTCTTCTCTTTATTCCTTCCTCCCTTTTTATTTTTTCCTTCCTTCTCCCCTTCCTTCCTCTCTTCCTTTAGTCCTTTTGTTTATTGTTTACTTCATCTCTTTCTTCTTTTCGTCCCTTTCTCTGTTTCTCCTTTTTTTTCTTTTTTATTCCTTATCTGTTTCCTTTTCTCTTCCCTTCGTTTCTTCCTTCCTTTCTACTTTCTTTCCTCTGTGTCATTTCTTCTCTTTTGTATCATTCTTCCTCTTTTTCTTTCTTTATTCCCTGTGTTTCTTCTGTTCATTTATCTTTTCTTCTTTCCTTCTCTTTCTTTCCCTCTTCTCTTTCTTCCCTTCCTCTAATTATCCTGTATCTCTCGTGTTTCATCAATTATTTCGTATCTCCTTCCTTCCACCCTCCACATCGTTCTTCCTATACCCCATCTTTCTTCTCTTTCTCCTACTTCGCCTCTCTTCTTTCCTCTTTCCTACTCCTCGTCCTCTCCTCCTCCTCCTTGTATTTCATCCTCTTCAAAATTTGCCT
This sequence comes from Eriocheir sinensis, assembly GCF_024679095.1. NCBI lineage: Eukaryota > Metazoa > Arthropoda > Malacostraca > Decapoda > Varunidae > Eriocheir > Eriocheir sinensis. The sequence goes on along the minus strand of NW_026110633.1, from coordinate 30,011 downwards.
CAAGTTCGTGATTGTCGATGCAACTTTCCCTCCTTCAAATTGTTCATAGCGAGCAGAAATTGTCGCTGGGAAAAGAAGGAAGAGAGGGAGGGAAGAATGAAGGTGGGAGGGAAGGAAGGAAGGAAGAAATGAGGGAGAGAGGGTAGGACGTGAGGGAAGATAGAAGAAGGAACAAAGAAGGAAGTGATAGATAGAGAAGAGAGGAAGGGAAGGAAGAAAGGAACGAAAGAAGGAAGGAAGGAAGGAAGGAAGAAATGAGGGAGAGAGGATAGGACGTGAGGGAAGATAGAAGAAGGAACAAAGAGGGAAGTGATGGATAAAGAAGAGAGGAAGGGAAGGAAGAAAGGAACGAAAGAAGGAAGGAAGGAAGGAAGGAAGAAATGAGGGAGGGAGGATAGGACGTGAGGGAAGATAGAAGAAGGAACAAAGAGGGAAGTGATAGATTGAGAAGAGAGGAAGGGAAGGAAGAAAGGAACAAAAGAAGGAAGGAAAGAAGGAAGGAAGGAAGGAGGAAAGAAACAAGTTGGGAAAAGGGAGGAAAGTACAGACAAGAAAGGGATAAGTAGAGAAAAGTGGATGAAGGAAGGAAGAAGGAAGAATAGAAAGAAGGAAGGAAGAAGGAAGGAAAGGGGTTAAGAAGGCACAAACAAAAAGTAAATGATTTAAGAAGAAAGAAATGAAGGAACGAAGGAAGGAAAAGAGAATGAACAAATGAAGGAATAAAGGAAGGAAGGAAGAAGTGGAAGAGGGTGGGAAGAAGTTTTTAACAAGAGGATGATTAAAGAAGACAGGGAAGAGAGGGAAGGAAAAAAGAAAGGAGAGAATGAAGAAAGGAAGAAAAAGGGAATGGAAAAGGAAGGAATCGATATAAAAAAACGTAAGAAAAGTAAGAGAGAGAGAGAGAGAGAGAGAGAGAGAGAGAGAGAGAGAGAGAGAGAGAGAGAGAGAGAGAGAGTTTACACACATTTTATACCAAAGAGCTCAAGGGTTGACTCGGCACACACACACACACACACACACACACACACACGCACAGAGGCGATATATATTTTTTTCCGCGTCACTGCAGAACACATCGAAGTGAACTCTTGTTATTTTCCTTTGCTTTTGTTCAACTTCCTTTACTGAGGTTGAATGGAGGAGGAGGAGGAGGAGGAGGAGGAGGAGGAGGAGGAAAAAGAAAAAAAAAAAAAAAAGAAAGAGTGGATCTAACGTTTAAATTTGTGGCAGAGAGAGAGAGAGAGAGAGAGAGAGAGAGAGAGAGAGAGAGAGAGAGACACCGACAAACTCTCTCACACCAACCCACAGCCCCACACACACACACACACACACACACACACACACACACACACACACGGTCCCTTCTCCCCTCCTTTAATAACTGGTCTCGTCAATCATCATCGTCATCATCATCATCATCACCACCTTATGTTAATCTCGGTTCTCGCTCCCTCTCTCTCTCTCTCTCTTTGTGTTTTTTGTTCCCTCTCCTTGTTCTCTTGTTCTCTCGCTTCGCTTCCTCTGCTTCTTTTGTTTCTTCTCCCCTCTTTCGTTAATTTATCACCTTTTAATTCCCTCATCCCCTTAGTTTATCATTTTTCCACTTTTTCTTCATATTTTAGATTGGTTTTGTTTATCCTTTTCTTCCTTGTTTTCTCTGTTTTTCGTCTTTTGTTATTTTTCTCTTCTTTTTTGTATTTTCTTTTTTTAGTTTCCCCTTCTTTAACTTTTCTTAATTTCTATCCTTTTAATTTTTTTCTTTCTTTCTCTTCGTTTCTTTTTTTTTTTGTAAGTTATTTCTTCTCTTATCATATTTCCCCTTTTCTTTTTTTTTATTTTAGATTGCTTTTGTTTCTTCTTTTCTTACTTGTTTTCTCTGTTTTTCGTCTTCCTTGTTTTCTTCTTCATTTTTTTCCCTTTTCATTTTTACTTTCCTCTTCTTCATCTTTTCATAATTTCTATCATTTTACTTTTTTCTTTCTTTTCGTTTTTTTTCCGTGATGTTTTTTTTCTTTTCTCCTACTTTCACATTCTTTTTTTTCTCTCTGCATTGTTTTCTTGTCTTCTTCATTTTAATATTTTCCTTTTTCATCGATATTTTCTCTTCCCTCTTCATCTTCTTTATCAATATTTTTATTTTCTATTACTTTCCTCTTTTCCTTATTTACATCGCTTTGTTTTTTTATTTCTCTTACTTTCCTCCTATTCATCTTTTACTTCGTCTTTATTATCGCATTTTCCGTTCTCATTTTACTTTCCTCATCATCTTTTCATCCCGTCAATTTTCTTCTTTTCTTTCCTTCGTTCTTTTTCCCCACTTTGATTTTCTGCTACTTTCCTCTTTTTTTTCATCTGTTTTTTCTCTTTCATTTACTCTCCTTTTTTTCTCCGTCTTTTGCATCTCTTCTACATTCCTCTTTACCTTTCTTCTTTACTCTTCGGTTTAATTTTCTGCTTCTCTTTATCTTCCTTCTTCCTTTTTATACTTTAATTTTCTGCTTCTTCAACTTTCATCATCATCTCGTTTTCTTGTCATTTTAATCTTCGCCTCTCGCCTGGACGAACTCGCCTTTCCTTTACGCTTCATCTTACTCAATTTGCTCCTTTATTTTGCTCTCAGGTCTTAATTTTCTCTCTTCTTTCCTTTCCTTCTTTTTCGTATTTTTCCTTTCTCTTCGTCTTTTTTCACCTTTCCTTTCTGCTTCATTTTCCTCAATTTGCTCCTTTATTTTGCTTTCTTCTGCGCACACTCATCGCTTCTTTGAGACGGAGCGCCGTTAGTAAGGTAGGAAGGGACAAGTAGATTTTAAGGTATGGGTGATTTTAATAGAAACTTTCGTGTGTTAATCTTACTTCTTAATAAGTAAATGTGTTTCTTCTAAGCATAATTTATTTTCTTGCTTCTTTGAGATCGAGCAACAGATAGACAGGTAGGTAGGTAAGGACAGGTAAATCTATGTGAAGGTGTTAATATAATCAGTAAAAGGTAGAATAAAAGTTTTAAAAAATATGTATAAAAAAGTATAAAACTATGAAAATTAAAGTGAAAAGTAAAGAGTTCAGGTGTGTTAAAAGTAGCGTCAGGTAGATTTACAGGTATGGGTAAAAAAAAAGTAAACGTTAAGTAAAAGTAAAGAATGTATGAAAAAGTAAGAAAACGTAAAAAAGTAAAAAAAAAACTCAGGTATGTTAAAGGTAGGGACAGGTAGATCGATATACAGGTGTAAGTAAAGAAAACCGAAAATAAGTAAAATGAAAATATGTATAAAGTATGAAAAAGTATGAAAAGTAAGTAAGCTCAGGTATGTTAAAGGTAGAGAGAGGTAGATTTATGTACAGGTGTGGGTGAGAAGTATGGAAAGTAAACTGTGAGTAAAGAAAGTAGAAAGTTAAGTAAAATAAAAATATGTATAAAGTATGAAAAAGTATGAAAAGTAAGTAAGCTCAGGTATGTTAAAGGTAGAGAGAGGTAGATTTATGTACAGGTGTGGGTGAGAAGTATGGAAAGTAAACTGTGAGTAAAGAAAGTAGAAAGTTAAGTAAAATAAAAATATGTATAAAGTATGAAAAAGTATGAAAAGTAAGTAAGCTCAGGTATGTTAAAGGTAGAGAGGTAGATTTATGTACAGGTGTGGGTGAGAAGTATGGAAAGTAAACTGTGAGTAAAGAAAGTAGAAAGTTAAGTAAAATAAAAATATGTATAAAGTATGAAAAAGTATGAAAAGTTAAAAAGCTCAGGTATGTTAAAGGTCGAGAGAGGTAGATCTGTGTACAAGTGTGGGTGAGAATTCAGGTGTGATTCAGGTGTGTGTGTGTGTGTGTGTGTGTGTGTGTGTGTGTGTGTGTGTGTGTGTGTGTGTGTGTGTGTGTGTCGTTAACCTGTAGCTCTTTATGGAGGAATGTTGAAATATAGGTGAAGGTTAAGGGCGCTATTTTGGTTTGTTAGTTTGTACTTGAAGTTTGATTTCATGGACTTCCTTTTTTTTTCTCTTTCTTTTATGTATTATTTTATTATGTCCATTTTTCTTTTATTAATTTTTTTATGTGTATGTTTTTTTCCTTCTTCGCCTCCTGTCATTTCACACTCGTCCTTTTTTTTATTCATTTTTTTTTAGATATTTCTTTATCATTTTCTCTTTAGTCTGATTTTCATGTGGATTCTTTTTATTTTTCCTCTCCTTCTTTTTCTACTCCTCTTCCTTCTTCTTCCTCTTCTGTGATTTCCTACACGTCAAAACACAGGTACATACCTTTTCTTTTTCCTCTCCTTCTTCTACTCCTCCTCCTCCTTCTTCTTCTTTTTCTCTAATTTCCTACACGTCAAAACACAGGTAGATAAACTATTAAGAAATCCAGGTATTTAACATTCACGAAAATTTATACTGCAACACTTCGAGTCGGGTAACATCAAGACATCACCGAAACTTTCTTGGACCATTCTTTTTTTAACGTGCGGGGAGAGGAAGTGGAGGAAGAGACTTCACTTCAGTCTTACTTTGCAGGCCAGCTTGTTGCGGGTGTTTCTTTGTCCACTTTTGTTTGGCCCTTTGTTTGTGCCTTATCGATTCACAGGTCGTTTTAGTGTGTGTTTAGATTCAGCTGATATCGTCACACGGAAAGGAAGGAAGGAAGAGAGGAAGGGGGAGGATGGGTGGGTGGGAAGAAGGCTCAAGCAGGAAGGGAATGATTAGAAAAGAGAGAGAAGGAAGAATAGAAAGAGATAATGAAAGAAGAAAGATATGCGAATGATTACTGAAGAGAGAGAAGGAAGAAATGGAGGAATAGAAAGTTAATGAAGAAAAGGAAATATTCGAATGATTAGAGAAGGGAGGGAAGGAAGAAAGGAAGAATGGGAAGAGATAATGAAGAAAGAGAGATATGCGAATGATTAAAGAAGAGAGGGAAGGAAGAAAGGAGGAATAGAAAGTTAGTGAAGAAAGGGAGAATGCGAATGGTTAGAGAAAGGAGGGAAGGAAGGAAGGAAGAATAGAATGTTAGTGAAGAAAGGGAGATATACGAATGATTAGAGAAGAGAGGGAAGGAAGGAAGGAAGGAAGAATAGAGAGTTAATGAATAAAAGAAGAATGCGAATGATTGGAGAAAGGAAGGAAAGAAGGAAAGATAGAAAGAGATAACGAAAGAAAGAAGGAAAGAAAGCATGCATAAGTAAAAATGAATCTGGCAAGTCGAAATCAAGGTTATTTAATTCTCTATATGAACTGAAACACCTTATATCGAGCAATGACGTGTGTGTGTGTGTGTGTGTGTGTGTGCGTGTGCGTGAGTGCGTGCGTTTTCAAGTAATTCCTATCACTTTTACAACACTTTCATGGGGGGGGGGGGGGAATTTCCTTTTGAGCGCTGAACATTTCTCGGGAACGGCGCCGCTGAACGAATAAAAAGGTTTTCAATATCCGGTTTGGGTGATTCACGAACGCGTCCGCGTGAAAATTTCGGGTATTTCGTTTTAACGCTTTCCATCGGCCGGGCGGGTGGAGGCTCGTCGCGCTGTGCAGATATAAATTCATCGGTGATTAATATGTGTGGGTTATCGTCCTTTTTGCCTGCTTGTGGTCGGTATAGTGGTGACAGGTAGAGGGTTGTGAAAGGTATATAGTTACGAATTGTAGCTTGATTTGCATCCATATATTAGCCTTTCTTTACTTTCCATTGGTTGCTGTGAGGGCAGATTGAGTCTTCCTAAAGTTATGAACGTATGAGTTTTGGAGGAGTTTCTGTGAACGCGCTAACTTTTCTCTCTGTCTCTCTCTCTCCTTTACTCTAAAGTTAATATTGGTTCCAGGCGTGAGGCAGAAATGGGAGAGATTTGTCACTGGTAGGGAAAGACAACATTGCTATTTACACTACTCCATCGTGACGTAAGAACAGTGGGATTCATTCTAAAGTTAATATTGGTTCCAGGCGTGAGGCAGATATGGGAGAGATTTGTCACTGATATGGAAAGACAACATTGCTATTTTGACTATTCTATCGTGGCGTAAGAACAGTGGGACTCATTGATGTCATCTGGTATTTTTTTTTACAGCAAAGGAGACAATTCAAGGGCGTAAAAAAGAAAAAGAAAACAATATTAAAGAAGAAAGCCCGCTACTTACTGCCCCTGAATAGAGTACAGAGGAGTAGCCAAAGAGAGGTCAATTAACTGGTCTTAAGCAAGTTAATTTTGCGTTATATTTGACCGTAAACTAATACAAAATCCTGTCATGTTTGCTTCTTTACTTGAATGCGGTTGATCCTAGAGGGAAGCGGGTTGTACATCTAGCTGGACTTATTGATTAGCGACATGTAACTCAATCTCAAAATCAACCGTAAGCTAAAATCTCCCTACGAATATTTGCATCTCTGTATGAAAGTGATTTGTCAGGTAAGGGAAAGGTTAGACTAGATTTCATTCCATCCATCTCCCTTCTTTCTATTCCTTCTTGTATCCTTCTATTCATCCTTTCCTCCTTCCTACCGACCTCTCTAATGAAGGAAGGAAATACTAAAGCAAGGAAGGAAGAAATTAGGTAAGGATGGAGAGAAGAGAAAGAAGAAATGAAAGAAGGATAGGTAAGACGAAACAAAAGATGGAATTAAAGACAAAGCAATCAGCGTCGTATATTGTACCTTATGTGCGTTACAGGTAAATCGCCAGGTGTTTCTCGGTACAGGTGATAACTTCTGACTTCCACGTAACAGCAGAATAATATAGAAGACTTCCAGGTAACAATGACACCTTTAATTAGTGTCCATCCAGGTAACGAACAGGTAAAATTGTGTCCAGGTGATATGCAGGTGACGTGAAGATAGGAGGTTAATATATATGACCTCCAGGTAATCATGACCCCTTTAATTAGTGATCATCCAGGTATCGAACAGGTAAAATTAGGTCTCCAGGTGAAACACAGGTGAGGAGAAGACACAGTTAACTTTTCATTCACAGGTGGTAATAGAGGCAAATATCAGGTGTAATTAAGGGGTTCTCTCTTTACAGGTAAGCTCAGGTGTTAATTGGCGTTCTCACCTTTATGTCACCTGTCCCATTCTCCTTGTGGTGTTATTGTGGTGGTGTTGGTGACCAGTGTGCGTGTCTGGACTTTGTTATGGCGCTGGGGTGGGTACGTGTGTGTGTGTGTGTGTGTGTGTGTGTGTGTGTGTGCGTGCGTGCGTGTGAGTGTGATAAGATCCATGGTTACAACTATAAACAGGACGTGTAGCGATGATTCCTGGCTGTAAACACACACACACACACACACACATGTTTATATTATTGTCCTGCCTGTCTCGTTTCCTTTTTGTTTCTTGTTTTTTTTTTACTTGCTTTCTTTTTCTTTACTTTCATTTACTTTTGCTGCGTGTATGTTACGTCAGTTTGTTTTCTATGTTTCTGTTTCTTTTTATTTTCTTTTTTTTTCTGTCGTTCGTTCGTCTGTTGAAATTGTATGGCATGATTTTTTTGTTCTATTCATTCTTTTGTCTCTCTTTGAATTTCTATGGCATTTTTTTGCGTGTGTGCGTGTGTGTGGGGGGGCTTCTATTCGTGTTCCTTTTGTCGTAAATGTCATCTGATATATTTTTGTTCAGTATGTTTTTTTCTCTTATTTCTCATTTGACATTTTATCGTTTGTGTTCTGGCTCGTCTATTTTATTTTTATTTTTCGTGGGAGTGTCGATTTCCTCCTTTATTCCAAATTTCCTCTCTTTTTCATTCCATCCATCTTCTTTCTTTTCCTCCTTATCTACATTTCTTCCGTTTCTTCTTTCTCTTCCCTCCATCTTTACCTAATTTTTTCCTTCCTTGGTTTATTATTTCCTTTCTTCATTTACTCATTTTTTTTCTTTCCTTCTTTTCCGTTCCTTCGTTAGACCATCCTTTTCTTTTCCCTTCTTTCCTTTCTACTTTAAACCCAGCAATCCGTTCTTTCTTCCTTCTTTTTTTCTCTTCTCTCTCTCTTTCCTTCTTTCCTTCCATCCATCCATCCTTTCATCTGTTTCCTGCCATCTTTCCTTCCATTCTTTCTATTCTCATCTTTTCTCTTCTACTCTTCTACCATCATCAGACTCCTCCCACACACACAATCAACCTTTTTTTCCCCTTCATTTTCTCCTCCTCGTCGGCACCTTTTCTCCGTTCTCTTCTTTATTATCCCTGGTTATAATTTCCTCCTTTTTCGAGCTCTTTGGCGGTGCTTGCGTTCAATTAAAAGTTGGGCGCGAAAAAGGTGTGTTCCATTCTTCGAAGTTTCTCCCGCGATGATGAGCTGGAGATGAGGTGTGAAGGGATGCTGTACCAGGAGATGAGATGTAGAGAGATGATGTTGGAATAGATGCTGTGTGTGTGTGGAGATGAACTGTGAAAAGGTGATGGTGGAAAGATCCTGCGTTAAGAGAGATGATGATGTATGGAGAGATGCTGCTATGTAGGGATGTTGTGTGAGGAGATGAAGATGTGGAGAAATGATGTTGTGAAGAGAAGTGCTTTTTGATTTCTCTGTGTTGTTTGTTTCTTTGTTTTTTATCTTCCTTCTTTTACTTACTTTTCTTCTCTGTGATTGTCTTATATTCCTTTTTCTTGGTATCAATGTCTTTCTTGTGTATTATTATAGTTTTTTTTATCTCCTTTCTCTTATCTGGTATCATTGTTTTGTTTTGTTTTTGCCTTTCAGTATTGCTTGTTTTTTTTCCTGTTTGTCTTGTTTGTTTTTTATCTCCTCTTATCTGGTATCACTGTTCTTAGTGTTCTTGATTTTTTTTACCCCTGAGATCATTGTTTTGTTTTTCTTGTGATATTGTTTTGATTATTTTATTTGTCTTTTTTTTTTCTTTTATCTGGCATCAGTTTTGGTCTTGTTATCTTTATTATTGTTTTGGTATCACTGTTCTTCTCTTTCTGCTTCATCTTTTACATCGCCTTCCTTCTATTCTTTCTTTTTTTTATATATTCTGTTATTTTTATTTCTTATTTCTTATTTTTCCTTCTATTCTTTCTTTTTCTATATCTTGTTTCTTTATTTTCTTCTATTTCTTATTTTTTCGCTTCTTTCTCCTTACTTCTTTTAACTTCATTATATTTTTTCTTTTCTATTTCTGTTTCTTTATTTTATTTCTTCTAGTTCTTATTTTTTTCCACTTCTCCTTCCTCCTAACTTCATTATATATATTTTTTCTATATCTTCCGTTTCTTTATTTAATTTCTTCTGTATCTTATTTTTTTCTGCTCCTTTCCTCTTACTTCTAACAACTTCATTATATATATTCTTTCTTTTTCTATATCTTCCGTTTCTTTATTTTATTTTATTCTATTTCTTTTTCGGTCCTTTTTCAATTCTTATGAGAACTTCATTATATTCTTTCTATTTCCATATCCTCTTTTTCTTTATTTTATTTCCTCTATTTCTTATTTATTTCCGCTCCTTTCCTCTTTCTTCTAACAACTTAATTTACTTCTACTATCGCCAATGATGATAAAAATAAGTACAACCTTAATAAAGAATACTAATACTAATGATAAGAAGAAAAAGAAGAAGATGAGTAAAGAAGAACGATAATGATGATACGGTTCCCTTAACAAATAATACTAATACTAATTATAAGAAGAAGAAAAAGTGGAACGATTATGATGATATGGTTGCCTTAACAAATAATACTAATACTAATTATAAGAAGAAGAAGAAAAAGAAGAACGATTATGATGATATGGTTCCCTTAACAAATAATACTAATACTAATTATAAGAAGAAGAAGAAGAAAAAGAAGAACGATTATGATGATATGGTTCCCTTAACAAATAATACTAATACTAATTATAAGAAGAAGAAGAAGAAGAAAAAGAGGAACGATTATGATGATATGGTTCCTTTCTCTCTCTTTATCTCTCCCCTGCAGCGAACGGAAGAGGATAAGAGAAGAGTGAATGATTAGCATGTGAATAAATTCTCTCCTCTCCCAGACAGAGTGACAGCATTCATTAATTCGCGTAATCTTGAGGTAAATGAGAATTATAATCAGTTTCCTTTTTCTTTATAATTCGTGGCATAAAAAGAAGATTTAAACGTATGCATCGGACTTTCTTGTTTGTTTTTTTCCTTGTTTTTTTTTGTGTGTTAATTATTAGTTGTTTTCGTGTACGTGTGTGCGTGTGTGTGTGTGTGTGTGTGTATGTGTGTGTGTGTGTGTGTGTGTGATATTTTCTTTATGGCGAATATTCAGGTATGTTCTTTGGTGATTCATATGCAATCTCTCTCTCTCTCTCTCTCTCTCTCTCTCTCTCTCTCTCTCTCTCTCTCTCTCTCATCTCTCTATTGATCTATCTATCTTCCTTTGTGTTCCTTTGTATCTATATCTCACGCACACACACACACACACACTCACACACTCACACTCCCCCCCCCTCACACACGCCCCCCCCCCCTCCCTCCCACGGACACAGGTATCGGGAACACGTTAATTAAAATCTCAGCAAATAGAGTGAACGGGGGCGAGAAAATCTTCCCCAAGCCAGGTACGTTAATTAGCTTACCTGTTGAGTTACTCTCCATCTCTTCTGCAGGTAAGGCGGCTTAGCTGGAGCCCTGGGCCACCCTTTTACCTCCACCGGAATCAGGAGGAGGAGGAGGAGGAGGAGGGGATGGAAGAGGAGGAGAGGGACGAAGAGGAGGAGGAATGTAAGTACTTCTCCCCCTCACATACACTCTGTACTCCTTTCTCTCTTTCTTTATCTCTTTCTCTTTTTTTCCTCTCCTCCGTTTCTCCTGTTAGGGTCTTTTTCTCCCCCCGCCTTCCTCTCCTTCCTCTCTCTCTTCTTTTGGGGTTTCTTAGTTTTATTTCTCTTCTTTTACTTTCTTTTCTGCGTTTCTTCTCGTATTCAGTTATTTCTATTCAGTTTCTCAGGGTGTTCGTGGCTTCGTGTGCGTTTTGGTGTGTGTGTGTGTACAAGTTTGCGTGTGTGCGTGTGTGCGTGTGGCGTTGTTACCTGCCCGTCCCTTTAACGCCGTGGGCCTCTAGTCATCATGGTGGTGGTGGTGGTGGTGGTCGCTGCTACAGGCGCCACGGACACACACGCCGCAAAGAAAGAAAAGAAAAAACGGTGAAACAAAACAGCCTGGCAGGACAGTTTCTCAAGAGTACGTCTGAGAGATTCTTTTTTTCACACCTCAACTCTGGTTTTAGGGTCGTGAAGTTCACCGCGACGTCGCTCTCTCTGCGTTTCTTGCTGCGGGCGTGGGTAAGTGCGTGTAGGTGGGCGTGCGAGGGGGAGGAAGTGGAGGTGCGGGCGTGTTCTCCGTCCTGGCGTGTCGGCGGCGGCGGCACCCGCAACTAACTTGTTGCTGGCGAGGAGCGGCGGACGTGACCCGATCTGTACGGTGTCTCGTGGTGACTGAGGCGAGGCACTGAGACCTGACCTGCCCCTGCCCTCAACTACTTCTGCCTCTTGTCGCTGGTTGGCACCTCTGACCCCTTCTCTCTGGCTCTCCTGCCCCCTAACCCTTCCCTCTGGCACCTTCCTCTGACCCCTTCCCTCTGGCACCTTTCCCCTCTGACCCCCTTCCCTCTGACCCTCCCCCTCCCTGACCCCCTTCACTCTGGCACTCCCCCTCCCTGAGCCCCTTCACTCTGGCACTCCCCCTCCCTGACCCCCTTCCCTCTGACACTCCCCCTCCCTGACCCCCTTCACTCTGGCACTCCCTCCTGAGCCCCTTCACTCTGGCACTCCCTCCTGACCCTGTCCCTGGCACTCCCTCTACCTCAGTGCCACTCTCCCTAGGCAACCTTACCTACCCTTTCTCCCCAAATCCCCAGTGCTGACCCTCTTTCTCTCCTCTGGCATTCTCTTACCCTAGTGGCACTCTTTCTAACCTGGCACTCTTACCTTAACCTCTTCATCTCAGCTTCTCCCCATTTCAAGTGCTGCCCCCCTTACCTTCCTCCCCTCTTTCCTGGCACTCCTTGGCACTCCTCTACCCTAGTGCCACCCTCTCCTGGCACCCTTACCTTACCCTTTTTTCCCCTACCCTAAGTGACACCCTTTTCTCTCTTCTCCCTCCTCCTGGCACTCCCTTAACCTCAGTGCCACTTTCTCCCCTTGGCGCCCTTACCCCTTAGTGCTTCTCCCCCATTTACGAAGTGCCAACCCCCTTCCACTTGTCCTCCTTCCTGGCACTCCCCTTGACTCCCGTGCCACGCCTTTTCTCCCCAGGCTTCCGTACTTTAACCCGCTTTACCCCAGCTTCCAAGTGACCCCCTCCCATTTCTCTTCCCCATCCTCACTGATATTCTCATCCTCAGTGCCTCCTCTCCTACCCATCGTTCCCCCTTCATCCATTACCTCACCATCACACGTCCCATTGTGGTTCAGTGCCCTCGTGTGTGTCCTATAAGTTCTGCCTGTGTCCTGATGATCCTTCTGGCCGCTGTCTGAAGCTTGGGGGGTGGACAGCAAGGGAAGGTCTCTAAGGATGAACTCTTCTTTGATGGCCTGATATCCTGCCATCCTGCTACGGTTCTTGAGTCCTAGTTTTGGTTGGCTGTCAGCTTAGCTCGTAGGACCTCAAAAGTATAATCCTTTAACTGAAATAGGATGTCAGTCTAGCTCATAGGAAGTCAGTGTATGTCCTTCATATAAATCATGTTCTTTAAATAAAATAGGATGAGAGGAGGCAAGAAAACAGGTCCTATTGACTTGCGGGGGGGGGGGGGGGGTTATAAGGACTCCCTAGTGCCGTGGTTTTTTTTTTTTTTTTTTTTTTAGGTTGGACCCAGACTCTTAGTGGCGCGGTCCAATTTATATTTATAGTGGCGCCGTTGTATGTGTCGTTGCTTAGCCCCTACTGCTTGGATGCTTCTCTAGTAAGTAAAGGTACGAGTACACGCTAGCTGCGCGTGGCCTCGATGCTCATATCCGTCGCATTAGCCCTTCAGCCTATTTTTTTTTTTTTTACAGCAAAGGAGACAGCACAAGGGCACAAAAAAAAGGAAACTGTAAAAAAAAGGCCGCTACTCGCTGCTCCTGTAAAGAATCCGAAGAGGTGGCCGAAAGAGCAGCCAATTACGTGAGAAGAGTAGGGTAGGCGGTGGCTGAGTGGTAGCGTGCTGGGTCCACATTCACCACGTGATGGACGACGCGAGTTCGAATCCCCACGCTACCATCACGGATTTTTCAGTCACCGCCGAGTGGCTTAAAACTACCCACATGCTGTCCTGAAGACCACCCATCAACCCGGACTCTAGAGGAAACAGTCCAAGCGAATCAAGAACGAGTTCCGGGGGCAGCATGAGCCAAGAGAAGATGGCGCCACTATAAACACTTGCCTGCGCCATGACGGGCTGGGGCCGACTACCATCCAGGCCCCTCAAGCAAGCCTACCGGCGCTATAGGCGTAGACGTAAAAAAAAAAATGTGAGCTGTCCTCCGCCACTTAGCGATTAAAAACTCTCAGGTGTCTCGAACGTGGGTCTCCGGATCATCACGTTCTCGTGCAAACCGTTCCGCCACCCTTCCTCTCCTCTCCTTCAGGAACTCAACGCATTCATTCACTTCCCTCAACTCCTATGAATGAATAAGACGAAATGAAAAAAAAATGACTAATGAAATATGACCTCAACGATCTCGGGGCGCCGTAAAAAAGCGCAAGTGTCAAGGGCGTCTTGGCGGCGTTGAAAATTCTTTATTCGTCGCTTTTTGGGGTCAGGGTTTTCTGCTTTTTTATATATACGTTTTAGCTTTTTCATATTGAGCCAGAAATTCTCCTTTTCCGAAGGTCTGTGGAGGAACTTGTATGACTGGAATGAAGTGGAGGTGGTGGATGTGGGGTAGGGAGGAGGGGGGATGGTGATATCCTGACCCTGCTGTAGATCTCTCTCTCTCTCTCTCTCTCTAATAATAATCGTCGTAGTAATAGTAGCAGTAGCAATAGTAGTAGTAGTAGTAATAATTATAATAATGATAATAATAATAACAATTATACTAATAATAATCTCACCTGTAATTAGTGGTTGCTTTCCACCTGACGTATCCACAAGATGTCCTTTAAAATTTCACGGCCTTCACATTAGGTGAAGGATGAAGGAATTCTCTCCTGGCACGCCCTCTCGTCTCTCTCTCTCTCCTTTCCATTGTTTCTTCCTCTTTCCTCCTCTCCTTTTTCCATCCCTTTGTTCTTTTCCTCCTTTTTTTCCCTTCTATTGCTTTTTTTCATTTGTTTCATCATCATTTTGTTTTCTCTCATCCGTCCTCTTCTCCCTCCTATCCACTTGTTATTCTTCCTCTGTTTCTTTCTTTCTTCTTCAATCTTATCTTTTATCTCCTTCCTTCTTTTCACTTTTGTCTTCCTTCCTGTTCTTTCCTCTCCTCCACTCTTTTTTTCTTTCCTTCTATCTCTCACTTCTTCCCTTTCTTTCTCTTCTTCTCTCATTCCTTCTCTCTTCCTCCTTTTTCTTCCCTTTCCTCCCCTGTCCTCGTCTTTTCTACCCTCTCCTTTACTTCTCTATTTTCTCCCCTCCCCATCTTCTCCCCTTCTTTCCGTCATCTTCCCTCTTCTCATTTTACATATTTACTTCCCTCTCCTCCCCTCCCCATATACTTCCCCTTCCCTCTCCTCCCCTTCCCTCTCTTTCCTCCCCTCTTTTCGCTTTCCATTCTTCCCACCCTTCTCTTTCTCCCCTCCCCTCCCCCCAGCATCCCAGGCCTCAGGGGTATAAGGGACAGGATATTATATTGTTCAGTTCGCTACCAAGGACGTATTCTGCAGTGGATTAGCGCGTCAAATGGCCCTTAAGTCCTTGTGAAACTCCCCTGAGGAACTACCCCTGCCCCCCCCCCCTGAGTTAGTTTGACCCTCCCACGGTCCTTCCTCCCTTCCTCGCCTTTCCCAAACCCCATAATTCCTTCCCTTACTCTATATCATCTTCCCTCAATATCTGACCTTGACTTCCTGCCTTCCCTCCTTCCCTTCCTGACCTGCACTCCTTCAATTCCCTCACTTTCCCTCTCTCCTTCCTTCCTTCCCTTCCTTCCCCTCTTTCATTCCCTCCTTCCCTCCTTCCTTCCCTTCCTTTCCCTCCCTCCTTTCTCTTCCTTCCTTCCCTCTTTCTCATTCCTCCCTTCTCTTCCCTTCCTTCCCTCCTTTTCTCTTCCCCTTCCTTCCCCTCTTTCTCATTCCCTCCCTTCCCTCCCTTCTTCCTTCCCTTCCTTCTCTTCTCCCTCCTTCTGTTTCCTCCTCCTTCCCTTTCTCTCTTCCCCTCCCTTCCCCTTCCCATCCCTCTTCTTCCCCTTCCTTCCCCCCTCCTTCTCCTTTCTCCCCTTTCCTCCTCCTCCCCTCCTAATGTCCCCTCACTTCTCTCCCCATCTCCTCCTCGCCAATCGCCTCTCCAAACCCTTCTCCCTGTTCTGCTCCCTCTCCACTTACTCCCCTCCACCGTTATTGGAAGAGAAGGAGGAGGAGGAGGAGGAGGAGGAGGATGAAGAGGAGGAGATGAAGTAGCCTTTAGACCTTGACAATGCAGTGCTTTTGTGGTTTCCTCCTCCTCCTCCTCCTCCTCCTCCTCCTCCTCCTCCTTCGCCTCCTCCATCTTCAGACCCAGGAATTTGCTCCAATAAAAATAGAAGATTTGAAAAGACTGGAGAGAGAGAGCGAGAGAGAGAGCGAGAGCGAGCGCGAGAGAGCGCCTCTGGACGGAATGAGAGACGGCAAGTAAAGGAAAGGAAGAACCTCGAGAAATTCGAGGCAAGACCAATCGACGGAATATGGAAATGAGACAAGATAAAGGAGGCGAAGAAGAAGGTGAGAAAGGAAGAAGAAAAAGAAAGGAAGAAAATATTATATAGAAAGGAAGAAAGATAGAAAAAAAAGGAAACAAGAGGCAGGAATAAAGAAGGAAAGAAGGAAGAAAAGAAAAAAGAGAGGAAGAAAATATTATGTAGAAAGGAAGAAGGAAACAAGAGGAAGGAATATAGAAGGAAGGAGGAAAGAAAAAAGAAAGAATGAGAAAAAGGAGTAAGAAAGAAAGTCAGGAAGAAGGAAGGAAACGAAAAACGGAAATAAAGAAAGAAAAGGCGGAAAGAAAGAAAGAAAGAAAGAAGAAAACAAGAAGCGGAAAGAAAAAAAAGTGAATGAAATGAGTAGTAAGGAAGAAAGAAAGGAAGAAAGAAGGAAATGTGAAACGGAAATATATAAAGAAAGTAGGAAATAAACATAAGGACGGAGGAATGAAAGAAAGAAAGAAGAAAACAAGAAGCGGAAAGAAAACGAAAAAAAGATAAATGAAATGAAAGAAAGTGAAGGAGAAGTAAAGAAGGAATCTAGAAAGGAAGAAAACAGAAGACTCAAGAAAAACAAAAAAAAAGACAATGGAAAATCAAAATGAGGTAAAAGGCAAAGAGGAAAGGAAAGTTAGATTAAGATTACTGGGAGAATCTGATAAAAGGAGAAAGCAGAGAGACATAATGGAAGGAATGAAGAAAGAAAGGAAAAAGATGAAAAGGAAAACTCGAAAGCCCAAGGGAAGAACGATGGAAGGAATAAAAAAAGAAGAAAAACAAGAAAAACAAGACACGATGAAAGGAAGGAGGGAAGAAAGAAAGGAAAGGAGAAGACAAGAAAGGAAAAAGATGGAAAAGGAAAACTCTATGCCATTTTTTTTCCAGTGCCATTTTATTCCGGTGCCATTTTTTTCTCAGTGCCATTTTTTCAGTGCCATTTTTTCAGTGCCATTTTTTTCAGTGCCATTTTTTTCCGGTGCCTTTTCAGTGCCATTTTTTCAGTGCCATTTTTTCAGTGCCATTTTTTTCCGGTGCCATTTTTCTCAGTGCCACTTTTTTCAGTGCCATTTTTTTCCAGTGCCATTTTTTTCCGGTGCCATTTTTCTCAGTGCCACTTTTTTCAGTGCCACTTTTTTCAGTGCCATTTTTTTCCGGTGCCATTTTTTTCAGTGCCATTTTTTTCAGTGCCATTTTTTTCAGTGCCATTTTTTTCCGGTGCCATTTTTCTCAGTGCCACTTTTTTCAGTGCCATTTTTTTCCAGTGCCATTTTTTTCCGGTGCCATTTTTTTCAGTGCCATTTTTTCAGTGCCATTTTTTCCGGTGCCTTTTCAGTGCCATTTTTTTCCAGTGCCATTTTTTTCTGGTGCCGTTTTTCTCAGTGCCATTTTTTCCGGTGCCATTTTTTTCAGTGCCATTTTTTTCAGTGCCATTTTTTTCAGTGCCATTTTTTCAGTGCCATTTTTTTCCGGTGCCATTTTTTTCAGTGCCATTTTTCAATTACCATTTTTCCGGTGCCATTTTTTCAGTGCCATTTTTCAGTGCCATTTTTTTCAGTGCCATTTTTTCAGTGCCATTTTTTCAGTGCCATTTTTTTCCGGTGCCTTTTCAGTGACATTTTTTTCAGTGCCATTTTTTCAGTGCCATTTTTTCAGTGCCATTTTTCTCAGTGCCATTTTTTTCGGTGCCTTTTCAGTGCCATTTTTTTCAGTGCCATTTTTTTCGGTGCCTTTTCTGTGCCATTTTTTTCAGT
>NW_026110633.1:0-7500 GCF_024679095.1 Eriocheir sinensis | reverse complement strand
GACTTCCGACCCAAAAACTGTCTCGTGGACCCCGATAACGAGATTCACTTATAATTATCGTTAAAAAAGTTAATTCCTGATGTTTCTTGGCAATAGTTAGGCGTCAGAAACCGGTAAATATAATGATCTGAGTACGACGATCTGGCAACGGTGGAGGGGAGGAGCCTTCACCTTTGCTGTCCTGTGTCTGACTTGTAGATTAGAGTAGATGGGAGCAACAACAAACAGCCTAGTTAGGACCAAGAGGTATGTTGCTGTTTGCTTTTCCTTTGTGATCCTTTGTACTCCCTCCCTTCTTTCCCTTCTCATGACTCCCTCCTCTCCTTTTTCCTTCCTTCGTCCCTCCTTCACTCCCTCACTTCCTTCCACTACCTTGACACCTTCCTTACACCGCATTCATTTCTCTCTTATTCCTTCCTTCATTCCTTCCTTCCTTCCTTCCTTCCTTCATTCATTCATTCATTCATTCATTATTTCATTCATTCTTCACTCTCTCCTTCACTTTCTACTTTCCTCTTCCTTTTTTGCTTCCTTTTTCAAATTTTCACCTCTTACCTGACGAGAGAGAGAGAGAGAGAGAGAGAGAGAGAGAGAGAGAGAGAGAGAGAGAGAATGATTATCAACAAGAGGACAGGCCAATGTCCGTCTGGTGGACCTCTGCCAGCCCCTCTCTCTCTCTCTCTCTCTCTCTCTCTCTCTCTCTCAGTGGATCAGTAGTCACTATTCGAAGGGAAGAGGGAGGGAGGTAAGGAGAGGCAATGAAGAGGAGGAGGAGGAGGAGGAGGAGGAGGAGGAGGAGGAGGAGGAGGAGGAGGAGGAGGAGGAGGGAGAAATGAGGTAAGAGCTGGAGGGAGTGATGGATGAGAGAGAGAGAGAGAGAGAGAGAGAGAGAGAGAGAGAGAGAGAGAGAGAGAGAGAGATGAACGTATTGGTCGATTGATGGCTGAAGTGAGAGAGTGAGAGAGAGAGAGAGAGAGGAAGTGACGTATTGGTGAGAGGAATAACACACACACACACACACACACACACACACACACAGAATACACGATCATATTTCACATCCCTATTTTTGTAGTAGTAGTTGTAGCAGTAGTAGTAGTAGTAGTAGTAGTAGTAGTGGTGGTAGTGACAATCATTTAATTATCTCGTTGTTGTCGTTGTTGTTTGAGTTCAAGTGTCGTGGTCCATTAAGGGGTGTGTCAAGTGCTTGTGTAAGTGTCAAGTGTGTGTGTGTAAGTGTGTGTGTAAGTGTGTGAGGGTCCTGAGTGGTGGGTTGGGTATCGCCGCATCTCCAAGCAATGCAAGGAGGGTCAAATGTTTGCTCTCTAAGTTTTCCTGTTCTTTATTTATTTATTATTATTATTATTATTATTATTATTATTATTATTATTATTATTATTTCTTTTTTTCTTTTTTTTCTTCCTTTTCTTATTTTCCTTCATTATCTTCATCTTCTTCGTCTCTCTTCTTCATCATTGTTTTCTTCTTTCTCTTCTTCATCTTTATCTTGTTTACTACTTCATATAATAATAATACACACACACACACACACTACTATTATTACCACATTACTTCTACTACTACTAATAATACACACACACACACACACACTAATAATAATAATAATAATAATAATAATACCACTATTACTATTACTGCTACTATTACTACTACTACTACTACTACTACTACTACTACTACTACTACTACTGATTCTTTATACATAAACTCATCCTTTTCCTCTTCTTTCTTTTTCGCATACACACACACACACACACCCACACACACACACACACACACACACACACACACACACACACTTAATAACCACACACCTGACCTTGTAGTCGACACACCTGAGTCAACCATGTGTGTGTGTGTGTGTGTGTGTGTGTGTGTGTGTGTGTGTGTGTGTGTCTGTGTTAAATTCAATTGAAAGATAGATTAATAAGATTCCTGTCTACCTATGAAAGAGAAACTCTCTCTCTCTCTCTCCTCTCATGTATAACCTTCTGACCTGTAATTATTTTTAATCAAATACTCCGGGGATTGTTAGTCTCTTCCTCTCCTTGCTCTTCTTGTCTCGTCTCTTCTCTTCTCTTCTCTTCTCTTTTTGTCTCTCTTTCATTTTATCTTATCTTTATTTATGTTCTTTATCCCCATTATGGTATCTTTTCCTTTTTTCTTTATTCTTCTTTGTTTTCCTTTTTTTCTCTTCTCTTTTCTTATCTTTTCGTATCTTGCTTATTTTTCTCTTTATTTGTTCTCTTTTCTTATTACATGTTATCTTCTAACGTGTTATCTTTTTCTTTTATTTCTCGTCTTCATTCTTTTCTTTATTTCCCTTTCTCTTCTCTCCTCTTCGTTTTTCTTCTCTCATCATTTCTTGCTTCCTCTTCTCTTGTTTCTGTTCTCTCTTCTTCCTATATGTAATTCTTTTTAATCTTTTCCCTCTTATTTATCTTTTCCTTTCTCGTCTCGCGTCTTCTGACTTCCCTTCCAGTCTCCTCAATTCCTTTCCTCTCCTTTCTTAAAACTCCCATCACTAGACGCCTATGTAAACACCCCCTCCGGCAGGCTCTCTTAAAAAACATACGTATGCATCATAGTTCTGCATCACCTCTACACGTAAACCTTTTCAAATAGGTGTACCCAGGTGTCGGTGTGCTGGTGAATATGGTACTCTGTCAAACGCGCTACACACCACCTCCACCGCGGCAGCTGTGACTAGACCTCCCTCGCAACAGCATACAGAGAGGGGACCAGACTCTACTCAAACCCTTCAGCGCCCTTGGCTCACATTTGACAAGTCTTTCGTAGGAGTTGCAGGCATTTCCAAGGGTAGTTTTATGACCCTGGTGGTGCCTTTGACCCTTTTCTCTGTACCATGAACCCAAGAAACCCACATTTGACAAGGCTTTCGTAGAGATTTGGCATTTCCATGGGTAGTTTTATGACCCTGGTTGTATTTTGACCTTCCTCAATACCTTGAACCTAAGAAACCCACATTTGACAAGGCTTTCTTAGAGGTTGCAGGCATTTCCAGGTAGTGTTATGACCCTGGTGGTAGTTTGACCCTTCTTCTGTCTCATGAACCTAAGAATACACATTTGACAAGGCTTTCGTTGGAGCTGTAGGCATTTCCAGGGTACTTTTATATGACCCTGGTGATGGTTTGACCTTCCTTTTCCATGAACCCTTGAACCCACATTTGATAAGGCTTTTAGGATTTGGGCATTTCAGGGGTAGATTTGAGACCCTGTGGAAGTTTGACCCTTCTGTTTCATGAACCTAGAAAAACAAGAAACTTAGGTATGACGTCACTGAGAACACGTGTTAAAGGGTCTGATTTATGAAAGAGAAGTCACTATGAGGTCATTATGGGTTTGAGACAGAAGGGCCAGGTGCTTCACGCGGGAGATATATGCTGGGTCAAAATGTGTTTCACTTAGGTATAACGTCACAAAGAACAAGTACAAAGGATCTGATTATGAAAGAGAAGTCACTATGGAGGTCATGTATAGGTTTGAGACAGAAGGGGCCAGGTAGGTTCACGCGGGAGATATGCTGGGTCAAAATGTGTTTCTACTTAGGTATGACGTCACAAAGAACAAGTACGAATGGTCTGATTAAGAAAGAGAACTCACTATTAGGATATTATGGATTAGAGACAGAAGGGACCAGGTAGCTTCACGCGGGAGATATGCTGGGTCAAAATGTGTTTCTACTTAGGTATGACGTCACTGAGAACGCGTACGAAGGGTCTGATTATGAAAGAGAAGTCACTATTAGGTTATTATGGGTTAGAGACAGAAGGGACCAGGGTGCTTCACGCGGGAGATATGCTGGGTCAAAATCTGTTTCTACTTACGCATGACGTCAATAATGATACCTACGAATGGTCTGGTTAACCCTATAAGCTCCGACGTTTTCAAATTTTCGCACTCGTAACACCTAGCATCGTACTCATATATCTGAACAACGATTTATCATGAACACTAAGTACTGGTACCGAATCAGTAGTATAAAACAATAATGAATAATGAGTGAAAAGCAGCTAGTGGAAAGTAAAAAAAAAAAGGTGTATCGTGTTGATCAGAAGTGCCTTGAGGGAGTGGACAGATTTGGCCACCCTTGCCTGATCCGATAGGGTTAAGAAGGTAAGGTCAGCCACTCAAGAGCTGCCTGAGGGAATGTGTTGGATATGTTTTCTTTCTCTTCCTTGTTCCTTCCCCTTTCGATATTTCCTGACGTACTCGGTACCATGAGGTGTCGCAGTTACTCTGGGTTTACCTCTCTGTGAGCCGATTTCACAGCCCAACACAGCGTCTTCGTAACAGCCCGAACCAAACTATAGAGGTCCCATACAATCCAAACGGTGAGGTCTTTCGATGCCACACTAAATACGCAAGACTTTTCCTGTATAGTTTCATCAAATTTGTGAAGTTAATTATAAACACCAGATTAACTATACAAGGAAATTTCTGAAGGCTCTGGTATTGGTTTGGGAGCTACTAACCCATCATGGGAACTGTAGAACTGGCTCTGTATCTTACTCCTGCACTCTTGTAGATACAGCGGGCATCCTGACAAGCGTATTGAGAAGGGATAGTTGGAGTATCTTTATGTCAGCCTCCCCCGTGCAGCTTATAGCTCTTCCGTTGTCTCACAGTCACCATGGCCCAACCTGTGGCTTATCTCCGCCCCTGGCAATGAGAGATGCTGCTCACCAGGATGCTGGAGACGATAGATAGATTGAGAGATAGATGGAGAGATGAAGAGACTAAAGTTAATGATGCCGTTTGTTAGTTGATTTCTCGTTATTGTTATATTATTACTGGGCATTACATTGTGTTGTAGTAGCAGTAGCAATAGTAGTAGTAGTAGTAGAAAAGCACAAGAAAAGTAGAAGCAATACTTAGCAACACTAACACCAGTGGCAAATACCCACCATCATACCATTGGGTCAGCACCTATAATTACCAAAAGATCATTACGTTATCACCAAATTAAGCAACACCAGGCAAGGCACAGATCCACGCAGAGTTCTCTTCAGCGGGCGTCCCAATGCACTGAGTGGCAGGGAACACATTTAAGTGGAAGGGAGCAGACGGGACGAGGACTGAAGTTTGAGCGCATAAAATAGTTCCTTTGTAAGACTTTATCATGTGTGTGAGATAGATAGAGAGGTAGATAGATAGATAGATAGATAGGATTATATTGGATACTATATTGATAGATAGATTTTAATTGACCTTCGTAAATAATGCACAATATAATTTAAGTCGGTAAAAAGACGTCGGTGTGTCGTTAATGCATAAATAAACCTCAAAATATTTGTTAAGTAAAGCTTAATATGTGTGTTTTTATTAGTTAAGGAATCATAATAGAATAAGGAATTAGAAAATAAGTAAACATTCTCACGTTATTATATATGAATGTGTGTGTGTAAGTATAAGCAATAAACTCATAAACATCTCATAAGTAAAAGTAATCAGGTGGCTTTTAGTTATGGAACTGTTGAGACCAAAATGGAAAATAAGTAAAATTCTCACCATCTCATCACTGTCATCATTTTTATTATCATTTTCGCGTTTTCATCTCCATCATCTTCATTATAAACTTCACCATTTGCATTTATCGCATCCTCATCGTCATTTACTTTCACTCACTATCATCATTAGTCTGCCCTCACCATCTTCACCATCATCGTCACCATCAGAACAGTGCCTCGCGCCAGCTTTTTAATAGATTTTATACAACATTCATGACCCCTCACTCGGCGCTCCTTAAATAATTCACCCTGCCAAGCAAAGCGCATTATTCCTGCCTCTTCCCTAGAACTCCCCCCACTTCACCTCTTCCGGCGCCTTCCTTCCCATCATCTGTACGTCTTCCTCCCTCAGCCTCCTCTTCTTTCCTCTTTCACGCCTCCTCCTCCTCCTCCTTTCTGCTCCTCCTCCTCCTCCTCCTCTCTCTTCCGACTGTGTATCTAAGCTTTCCCACCCTGACTCTCTCTTTAATCCTCCCTCGTATTTCATTCTTTCCTCCTCTTCTTCCACCCTGACTCCTTCTTTTAATCCTTCCTCGATTTCCTTCTCCTTCTCCTCCTCCTCCTCCTGCCTTCTGATTTCCAAATCTCTGACTCCTTCTTTTTTTGAATCCTCCTCGTATTTCTCGCCTCTCCTTCTCCTCCTTATTCTCCTCCTCCTCCTCCTCCTCCCTTGCCTGTTCCCTCTTCTCCTCTCTCCGTTTAGCATTTTGTTCTGTATTTTCCTCTTTTCTCTTCTCTTTTCCTTCTTCTTCTCGTTTTCGTTTCTCTTTTACTCGTGTTTCTTTGCTTCTTTCCTCTTCCTGCTTTTCCTCTTTCGTCTTCTTCCTCCTTTCTCCTCTCATTCCTTTCTAGCTTCTTTGTTCTTATTTTCCGCTTTACTCTTCCTCTCCCATCTCCTCCTCCTCCTCTCTGTCTGTGTAATGAAATAGGAGAAGCAAGACTCTGTGCCACCAAGGTTGCTTGTTTTTTTCGATGAGGGGCGGTGAAGGGTAGATCATACGTATTTTTTTTAGCTTGACATTTTTACCTGCTGTTCAAGTTCTCTTCGGTTTCCAGCAGCCTCTTCTTCGTCAGTAAGCTATCAGTGGTGGTGGTGGTATGGTGTCGTGGCCTGGATTTGCTGTTATCGGAAAGAAAGCTGCGTTCTCAGGAGTTCTATAAGAGGATGAGGGGACGCAGAAGAAGGAGTGAGTGAGGAGGAGAGTGAGAAGGGTGTAAGGTATGAAGGAAGAGTTGTAGAGGAGGAGGAGAGGAGGAGGAGGAAGAGATACAAGGGGTTGGACCAGAAAGCTTGAGGAGCAGGAGGAGGAGGAGGAGGAGGTATACGTTAAGAAGGAAGAGTAGAAGAAAAGGGAGGAGTGAGGAGAAGGAGAGGGGTTGTATTGGACCAGAAGAAGGTTTAGGAGGTGAGGTACATTATGAAGGAAGTGTAGAAGAAAAGGGAGGAGGAGGAGGAGGAGGAGAGGGGTTGTGGCTGACCAGAAGGTTTAGGAGGAGGTTGAGTAGTGGGCGTGAGGAGGAGGAGGAGGAGGAGGAGGAAAGGGTTGTGTATCTGGCCAGAAGAAAGTTTAGGAGGTGGAGGTTGAGGTGGAAGTGGAAGTGGAAGAGGAGGAGGAGGAGGAGGAAGACAAGTATGTGTGGGAGGAGAAACAGAACATTTAGCAAAAAAGGAGAGAGGAGGAGGAGAGGTAGAAGGAGTAGTGATGAGAGAAGCAAAAGAGAATTATTGATTTGCAAAAAAACTATCGCAAGAAACGATAAAATGACGCGATTCATATTCTTTTTTTTTTTTATAATGATGATGATGATGATGATGATGATTAAATGATGTCGATGGATTCTTGCATTATGGCATTGCTTGGGTTATTTTCTATCTGATTATATTTATTTTCTTTCTTCTCCTTCTCCACATTGTTTATATTTTTTTTACTTCCTCTCTCCTTCAT